>NC_041063.1:24607437-24893612 GCF_900634775.1 Gouania willdenowi | reverse complement strand
GTCAAAGTCTTCAGTGGGAGCCATCACTGGATCATCTTTCTTATTTTTCTCAAAACGGCGCCGACCTGTCTGTGAGCGTTCTTTTTAGGCATTTTAGTAGTTGAAGTTTGAGGATTTAACAATGTAAATGTTTCTTCTCAGGCTCTGAACTGCTTTGTGCGTTCTCTTTTCATAAGATCAAAGACAAACTGAGTTCTCTTAAAATAGATGAAAGAATCAACAAAAATGTTCCAAAAACATCACCATAGCAACGATTCCAAGTGAAGCAGAATTGATGCTACTGCTAAGCTAATCTTTTTAGCATCTTTTGAGTCATGTTTTATTTGAAATAAAGTGTCACAATAAAACACAAATGCCCCTGAGTTTTGAAGACTCTCTGTTCACTTCAAAGAGCACAGATAAATTATTTCAGGCCGTTACTATGGAAACGTTAAACGTAATCATAAACTACCACTTTATGCATACGCAGCTCCCCTCATTGGCCGGTTTAGGTCACGTGATAGGTGCACCACATGACTAAAAGTACAGGAAAGGTCAGGCAACGTCATCGGTCGTACCCATAGTCAGGGGGGCTACACTGTAAAAAGTCTTTCATCGATGTAGTTGGTATGACTTTATTTTAAAAAGAATATCTGCTCAAAAAAATAAATTTCAATTTATTTTTGCTTTTGTGAAAGTTGCAGATAAGTAATAAGTGTGAATATTTACCTAACTTATCATTTTACTTTGTAAAATTAATTTTACTGAACTTCTCATAAAAATGATTAAACAAACTCATTCTTTCAGCGTTCACCAAACCTAAAACTTTCGGACACGCCCACACTGGAGGGTAAACTTGTCTGGTGACATCACCGACACCTGCACTGAATGTTTCAGTTGGACTGAGACTCAGAGACGACAATACATCATGGCAAACATGTAAGTAAGTGTTTTTATTTCTCTAAATGAGCTTTTATCTGAATGAATATGAGTGTGCTGCAATATTTAATCCCAACTTTAATGCCAAAGCATGGCTTGTTCACCCCCCCACTATTTTTTGTCCATGTGCGCGGGGCTAATGCTAACATGCTAGCTAGTCATTAGCCGCACAGTTTGTGCTAAATTATCAAAGGTCAACATTACAAGAAGTGTAATCATTTTAAGACAGCAATGCATGTTTTGTTATTGCAATTAAATATACTAGTACAGTGCCCGTCGAAAGTATGTATTCATGTGGGAGCATAAGGGGTATATTTGCGGGTGCAAAATGTGGGTGCAATTTTCCTGGTTTAATTCTATGGGACATGTGCATGACTTCATCACTTTTATATTTTTTTGTATGGTGTATTTTTCTGTAACGTATGATTTTTGGAGTCATGTGTATTTGTGTATCTTTCTGTTGTCTTTTTGATGAGAATACCAGTAACTATAACATAAAACAATAAAAAAAAAAGAATATAAGAATATAATGGTAATTATAAGAATAGCAATAAGATTAATGCAGTAGTTGTACCAATAATAATAATATGAATAATAATGGCAATAAAATAACATGATGAGAATTGATGAGTCAGCATGAAGGCTGTAAAAGGTTGTGCCTCTCATTTCTTCCTTTTACCTAATCAGACAAAGAGAAATTTAGTAGAAACATCATTTTGGGAGGGTTTTTATTTCTTTTTTTTATTGATTGTGGAATGAGTGACAATAGTTTTTGTGAATTTTAAAGAAAGTTTTCAAGACTTTATCTTTTCTCACTTGTGACTTCAGGAAGTCACAGAGTAAGACAAGCATCCCCAACATTTAAAGCTTTCCATTTATTTGACTAGTCAGTATTAAACTACACTTCCAGTCCAGATTTTGCTCCAAGTCTGTATCAGCTGATGATGTCCATGATCAGATCTTTTACCTCCTCTGCCATCGCTTTGTCAGAAAGTTGATGAACCTCTTAAACACAGATTTCTTCTTTGGAGGATCTTTCTCAGGTTCACTGATGTTCATGCTGAGATTTCTTTTCAACAGATCAGTTTCTGCTTTAGCAGAGGCATTCTTCTCCCTCAGCAGCATGATTTGAAAATGAAGGTTCTCCTGCTCTTTCATGGCCTGAACGTGTTGTTCTAGAAGTTCTCCTTCCTTCTTCTTCAGCCTGGTCTGAAGAAGGTGGATCAGCTCCTTGTCCTGTTTTTGGACGTCGTTCAGTTGCTTGCATTTCTCTCTTGTTTCTTCAAGCTTTTCCTGTTCAGTAGTGATACAGGCCTTCAAGGTGGAAATCATTTTTATATTTTCAGCCTCCAGATGAGCTTTATTTTCCAGTTCCAGGACTTGGATGGAGACCGTACGCTCAGCTGTTTCCCATAAAACGCTGAGGCGGGAGATTTCCTCTTCTTTGAGGTGAATCATCAGAATGGTTTGCTGTTGTTGAGCATCTTTTTCTGTCTCCCACTGCTCCTTCAGCACCTTAAAGTCTTCAGATGATTTCTCCAGAGTCTGTTTGAGGTGGTCAATCATCTCTCGTTGCTGCTCAAAGATGGTCTCCTTCTCCTTCTGTGTGTCCAATAATCTGGCCTTGTCTTTGTCCCACTGGGTCAGTTGGGCCTCTAATGCTTGTTGGGACAGGTTCATAGACAGTTTAAGGTTGTCATTTTCCTCCTTCAGTTGGTCCAGCACAAAAGTGTCATTTTGGACCTGAGAACATTGGAGGATGGACATTTCCATCGGCTGAGAGCCAAGGAGTGAAGTGTTCTCCTTTTCAGGACTCAAACCATTTATTTCCTGGTCCTGTTCGGTCTGTGTGTCCTTCAGATCCTCTGTTTCTACGTCCAGTGAAGGACCAAGCTGTGTGAGCTCGTTGTTCATCAGCTCCAGATCTTGTAGTGAGATGACTGTCTCATTTTCCACCGTGGAAATGTTTTTGTCCTCATTGTCCAAGCACAGACTCTCTGTAACAGACTCTGGGTTGTGAGCCTTGTTGTCTGCTACTGAATCTTTAACTGGTTCCTGGTGTTTAGAAGATCCATCAGGACTTGGTGAAGGTTGTGAATCAAGGAGGGAAAAAAGCTTTGTCCAGTCAAAGTCTTCAGTGGGAGCCATCACTGGATCATCTTTCTTATTTTTCTCAAAACGGCGCCGACCCTGTCTGTGAGCGTTCTTTTTAGGCATTTTAGTAGTTGAAGTTTGAGGATTTAACAATGTAAATGTTTCTTCTCAGGCTCTGAACTGCTTTGTGTGTTTCTCTTTTCATAAGATCAAAGACAAACTGAGTTCTCTTAAAATAGATGAAAGAATCAACAAAAATGTTCCAAAAACATCACCATAGCAACGATTCCAAGTGAAGCAGAATTGATGCTACTGCTAAGCTAATCTTTTTAGCATCTTTTGAGTCATATTTTATTTGAAATAAAGTGTCACAAAAAAACACAAATGCCCCTGAGTTTTGAAGACTCTCTGTTCACTTCAAAGAGCACAGATAATTTATTTCAGGCCGTTACTATGGAAACGTTAAACGTAATCATAAACTACCACTTTATGCATACGCAGCTCCCCTCATTGGCCGGTTTAGGTCACGTGATAGGTGCACCACATGACTAAAAGTACAGGAAAGGTCAGGCAACGTCATCGGTCGTACCCATAGTCAGGGGGGCTACACTGTAAAAAGTCTTTCATCGATGTAGTTGGTATGACTTCATTTTAAAAAGAATATCTGCTCAAAAAAATAAATTTCAATTTATTTTTGCGTTTGTGAAAGTTGCAGATAAGTAATAAGTGTGAATATTTACCTAACTTGTCATTTTACTTTGTAAAATTAATTTTACTGAACTTCTCATAAAAATGATTAAACAAACTGATTTTTTCAGCGTTTACCAAACCTAAAACTTTCGGACACGCCCACACTGGAGGGTAAACTTGTCTGGTGACGTCACCGACACCTGCACTGAATGATTAAGTTGGACTGAGACTCAGAGACGACAATACATCATGGCAAACATGTAAGTGTTTTTATTTCTCTAAACGAGCTTTTATCTGAATGAATATGAGTGTGCTGCAATATTTAATCCCAACTTTAATGCCAAAGCATGGCTTGTTCACCCCCCCACTATTTTTTGTCCATGTGCGCGGGGCTAATGCTAACATGCTAGCTAGTCATTAGCCGCAGAGTTTGTGCTAAATTATCAAAGGTCAACATTACAAGAAGTGTAATCATTTTAAGACAGCAATGCATGTTTTGTTATTGCAATTAAATATACTAGTACAGTGCCCGTCGAAAGTATGTATTCATGTGGGAGCATAAGGGGTATATTTGCGGGTGCAAAATGTGGGTGCAATTTTCCGGGTTTAATTCTATGGGACATGTGCATGACTTCATCACTTTTATATTTTTTTGTATGGTGTATTTTTCTGTAACGTATGATTTTTGGAGTCCTGTGTATTTGTGTATCTTTCTGTTTTCTTTTTGATGAGAATACCAGTAACTATAACATAAAATAATAATAAAAAAAAAAGAATATAAGAATATAATGGTAATTATAAGAATAGCAATAAGATTAATGCAGTAGTTGTACCAATAATAATAATATGAATAATAATGGCAATAAAATAACATGATGAGAATTGATTAGTCAGCATGAAGGCTGTAAAAGGTTGTGCCTCTCATTTCTTCCTTTTACCTAATCAGACAAAGAGAAATTTAGTAAAAACATCATTTTAGGAGAGTTTTTATTTCTTTTTTTATTGATTGTGGAATGAGTGACAATAGTTTTTGTGAATTTTAAAGAAAGTTTTCAAGACTTTATCTTTTCTCACTTGTGACTTCAGGAAGTCACAGAGTAAGACAAGCATCCCCAACATTTAAAGCTTTCCATTTATTTGACTAGTCAGTATTAAACTACACTTCCAGTCCAGATTTTGCTCCAAGTCTGTATCAGCTGATGATGTCCATGATCAGATCTTTTACCTCCTCTGCCATCGCTTTGTCAGAAAGTTAATGAACCTCTTAAACACAGATTTCTTCTTTGGAGGATCTTTCTCAGGTTCACTGATGTTCATGCTGAGATTTCTTTTCAACAGATCAGTTTCTACTTTAGCAGAGGCATTCTTCTCCCTCAGCAGCATGATTTGAAAATGAAGGTTCTCCTGCTCGTTCATGGCCTGAACGTGTTGTTCTAGAAGTTCTCCTTCCTTCTTCTTCAGCCTGGTCTGAAGAAGGTGGATCAGCTCCTTGTCCTGTTTTTGGACGTCGTTCAGTTGCTTGCATTTCTCTCTTGTTTCTTCAAGCTTTTCCTGTTCAGTAGTGATACAGGCCTTCAAGGTGGAAATCATTTTTGCATTTTCAGCCTCCAGATGAGCTTTATTTTCCAGTTCCAGGACTTGGATGGAGACCGTACGCTCAGCTGTTTCCCATAAAACGCTGAGGCGGGAGATTTCCTCTTCTTTGAGGTGAATCATCAGAATGGTTTGCTGTTGTTGAGCATCTTTTTCTGTCTCCCACTGCTCCTTCAGCACCTTAAAGTCTTCAGATGATTTCTCCAGAGTCTGTTTGAGGTGGTCAATCATCTCTCGTTGCTGCTCAAAGATGGTCTCCTTCTCCTTCTGTGTGTCCAATAATCTGGCCTTGTCTTTGTCCCACTGGGTCAGTTGGGCCTCTAATGCTTGTTGGGACAGGTTCATAGACAGTTTAAGGTTGTCATTTTCCTCCTTCAGTTGGTCCAGCACAGAAGTGTCATTTTGGACCTGAGAACATTGGAGGATGGACATTTCCATCGGCTGAGAACCAAGGAGTGAAGTGTTCTCCTTTTCAGGACTCAAACCATTTATTTCCTGGTCCTGTTCGGTCTGTGTGTCCTTCAGATCCTCTGTTTCTACGTCCAGTGAAGGACCAAGCTGTGTGAGCTCGTTGTTCATCAGCTCCAGATCTTGTAGTGAGATGACTGTCTCATTTTCCACCGTGGAAATGTTTTTGTCCTCATTGTCCAAGCACAGACTCTCTGTAACAGACTCTGGGTTGTGAGCCTTGTTGTCTGCTACTGAATCTTTAACTGGTTCCTGGTGTTTAGAAGATCCATCAGGACTTGGTGAAGGTTGTGAATCAAGGAGGGAAAAAAGCTTTGTCCAGTCAAAGTCTTCAGTGGGAGCCATCACTGGATCATCTTTCTTATTTTTCTCAAAACGGCGCCGACCCTGTCTGTGAGCGTTCTTTTTAGGCATTTTAGTAGTTGAAGTTTGAGGATTTAACAATGTAAATGTTTCTTCTCAGGCTCTGAACTGCTTTGTGTGTTCTCTTTTCATAAGATCAAAGACAAACTGAGTTCTCTTAAAATAGATGAAAGAATCAACAAAAATGTTCCAAAAACATCACCATAGCAACGATTCCAAGTGAAGCAGAATTGATGCTACTGCTAAGCTAATCTTTTTAGCATCTTTTGAGTCATGTTTTATTTGAAATAAAGTGTCACAATAAAACACAAATGCCCCTGAGTTTTGAAGACTCTCTGTTCACTTCAAAGAGCACAGATAATTTATTTCAGGCCGTTACTATGGAAACGTTAAACGTAATCATAAACTACCACTTTATGCATTCGCAGCTCCCCTCATTGGCCGGTTTAGGTCACGTGATAGGTGCACCACATGACTAAAAGTACAGGAAAGGTCAGGCAACGTCATCGGTCGTACCCATAGTCAGGGGGGCTACACTGTAAAAAGTCTTTCATCGATGTAGTTGGTATGACTTCATTTTAAAAAGAATATCTGCTCAAAAAAATAAATTTCAATTTATTTTTGCATTTGTGAAAGTTGCAGATAAGTAATAAGTGTGAATATTTACCTAACTTATCATTTTACTTTGTAAAATTAATTTTACTGAACTTCTCATAAAAATTATTAAACAAACTCATTTTTTCAGCGTTCACCAAACCTAAAACTTTCGGACACGCCCACCCTGGAGGGTAAACTTGTCTGGTGACGTCACCGACACCTGCACTGAATGATTCAGTTGGACTGAGACTCAGAGACGACAATACATCATGGCAAACATGTAAGTAAGTGTTTTTATTTCTCTAAATGAGCTTTTATCTGAATGAATATGAGTGTGCTGCAATATTTAATCCCAACTTTAATGCCAAAGCATGGCTTGTTCACCCCCCCACTATTTTTTGTCCATGTGCGCGGGGCTAATGCTAACATGCTAGCTAGTCATTAGCCGCACAGTTTGTGCTAAATTATTAAAGGTCAACATTACAAGAAGTGTAATCATTTTAAGACAGCAATGCATGTTTTGTTATTGCAATTAAATGTACTAGTACAATGCCCGTCGAAAGTATGTATTCATGTGGGAGCATAAGGGGTATATTTGCGGGTGCAAAATGTGGGTGCAATTTTCCTGGTTTAATTCTATGGGACATGTGCATGACTTCATCACTTTTATATTTTTTTGTATGGTGTATTTTTCTGTAACGTATGATTTTTGGAGTCATGTGTATTTGTGTATCTTTCTGTTGTCTTTTTGATGAGAATACCAGTAACTATAACATAAAATAATAAAAAAAAAAGAATATAAGAATATAATGGTAATTATAAGAATAGCAATAACATTAATGCAGTAGTTGTACCAATAATAATAATATGAATAATAATGGCAATAAAATAACATGATAAGAATTGATTAGTCAGCATCAAGGCTGTAAAAGGTTGTGCCTCTCATTTCTTCCTTTTACCTAATCAGACAAAGAGAAATTTAGTAAAAACATCATTTTAGGAGAGTTTTTATTTCTTTTTTTATTGATTGTGGAATGAGTGACAATAGTTTTTGTGAATTTTAAAGAAAGTTTTCAAGACTTTATCTTTTCTCACTTGTGACTTCAGGAAGTCACAGAGTAAGACAAGCATCCCCAACATTTAAAGCTTTCCATTTATTTGACTAGTCAGTATTAAACTACACTTCCAGTCCAGATTTTGCTCCAAGTCTGTATCAGCTGATGATGTCCATGATCAGATCTTTTACCTCCTCTGCCATCGCTTTGTCAGAAAGTTAATGAACCTCTTAAACACAGATTTCTTCTTTGGAGGATCTTTCTCAGGTTCACTGATGTTCATGCTGAGATTTCTTTTCAACAGATCAGTTTCTACTTTAGCAGAGGCATTCTTCTCCCTCAGCAGCATGATTTGAAAATGAAGGTTCTCCTGCTCGTTCATGGCCTGAACGTGTTGTTCTAGCAGTTCTCCTTCCTTCTTCTTCAGCCTGGTCTGAAGAAGGTGGATCAGCTCCTTGTCCTGTTTTTGGACGTCGTTCAGTTGCTTGCATTTCTCTCTTGTTTCTTCAAGCTTTTCCTGTTCAGTAGTGATACAGGCCTTCAAGGTGGAAATCATTTTTGCATTTTCAGCCTCCAGATGAGCTTTATTTTCCAGTTCCAGGACTTGGATGGAGACCGTACGCTCAGCTGTTTCCCATAAAACGCTGAGGCGGGAGATTTCCTCTTCTTTGAGGTGAATCATCAGAATGGTTTGCTGTTGTTGAGCATCTTTTTCTGTCTCCCACTGCTCCTTCAGCACCTTAAAGTCTTCAGATGATTTCTCCAGAGTCTGTTTGAGGTGGTCAATCATCTCTCGTTGCTGCTCAAAGATGGTCTCCTTCTCCTTCTGTGTGTCCAATAATCTGGCCTTGTCTTTGTCCCACTGGGTCAGTTGGGCCTCTAATGCTTGTTGGGACAGGTTCATAGACAGTTTAAGGTTGTCATTTTCCTCCTTCAGTTGGTCCAGCACAAAAGTGTCATTTTGGACCTGAGAACATTGGAGGATGGACATTTCCATCTGCTGAGAGCCAAGGAGTGAAGTGTTCTCCTTTTCAGGACTCAAACCATTTATTTCCTGGTATTGTTCGGTCTGTGTGTCCTTCAGATCCTCTGTTTCTACGTCCAGTGAAGGACCAAGCTGTGTGAGCTCGTTGTTCATCAGCTCCAGAGCTTGTAGTGAGATGACTGTCTCATTTTCCACCGTGGAAATGTTTTTGTCCTCATTGTCCAAGCACAGACTCTCTGTAACAGACTCTGGGTTGTGAGCCTTGTTGTCTGCTACTGAATCTTTAACTGGTTCCTGGTGTTTAGAAGATCCATCAGGACTTGGTGAAGGTTGTGAATCAAGGAGGGAAAAAAGCTTTGTCCAGTCAAAGTCTTCAGTGGGAGCCATCACTGGATCATCTTTCTTATTTTTCTCAAAACGGCGCCGACCCTGTCTGTGAGCGTTCTTTTTAGGCATTTTAGTAGTTGAAGTTTGAGGATTTAACAATGTAATTGTTTCTTCTCAGGCTCTGAACTGCTTTGTGTGTTCTCTTTTCATAAGATCAAAGACGAACTGAGTTCTCTTAAAATAGATGAAAGAATCAACAAAAATGTTCCAAAAACATCACCATAGCAACGATTCCAAGTGAAGCAGAATTGATGCTACTGCTAAGCTAATCTTTTTAGCATCTTTTGAGTCATGTTTTATTTGAAATAAAGTGTCACAATAAAACACAAATGCCCCTGAGTTTTGAAGACTCTGTTCACTTCAAAGAGCACAGATAATTTATTTCAGGCCGTTACTATGGAAACGTTAAACGTAATCATAAACTACCACTTTATGCACACGCAGCGCCCCTCATTGACCGGTTTAGGTCACGTGATAGGTGCACCACATGACTAAAAGTACAGGAAAGGTCAGGCAACGTCATCGGTCGTACCCATAGTCAGGGGGGCTACACTGTAAAAAGTCTTTCATCGATGTAGTTGGTATGACTTCATTTTAAAAAGAATATCTGCTCAAAAAAATAAATTTCAATTTATTTTTGCGTTTGTGAAAGTTGCAGATAAGTAATAAGTGTGAATATTTACCTAACTTATCATTTTACTTTGTAAAATTAATTTTACTGAACTTCTCATAAAAATTATTAAACAAACTCATTTTTTCAGCGTTCACCAAACCTAAAACTTTCGGACACGCCCACACTGGAGGGTAAACTTGTCTGGTGACGTCACCGACATCTGCACTGAATGATTAAGTTGGACTGAGACTCAGAGACGACAATACATTATGGCAGACATTTAAGTGTTTTTATTTCTCTAAATGAGCTTTTATCTGAATGAATGTGAGTGTGCTGCAATATTTAATCCCAACTTTAATGCCAAAGCATGGCTTGTTCACCCCCCCACTATTTTTTGTCCATGTGCGCGGGGCTAATGCTAACATGCTAGCTAGTCATTAACCGCACAGTTTGTGCTAATTTATTCCATTATACATTTATTTATTTATACTTTTGGAAGATTTGGTGTAAAAGGTATTTTAATGCTACAGATGAGTGTCCAGGTGTAGTTTTTATTAGCAATGATGCCGACCATGATTATGGAGGAGTTGTCATGGTAATAGTAGTTTGATTATAATGGACTTCTTAAATGATGTTGCTGCAGTGAATAATTGCAATCAGGACAAACAATTAACCTTTTAGTTTAATTTTTTAATCTTTGTCTGCACATGCTGTCAAAGGTCAACATTACAAGAAGTGTAATCATTTTAAGACAGCAATGCATGTTTTGTTATTGCAATTAAATATACTAGTACAATGCCCGTCGGAAGTATGTATTCATGTGGGAGCATAAGGGGTATATTTGCGGGTGCAAAATGTGGGTGCAATTTTCCTGGTTTAATTCTATGGGACATGTGCATGACTTCATCACTTTTATATTTTTTTGTATAGTGGATTTTTCTGTAACGTATGATTTTTGGAGTCATGTGTATTTGTGTATCTTTCTGTTGTCTTTTTGTGCATAAATGTTTGCTGTTTTTTATTTAAATTTTTTTGTAATGTATGTTTTTTTGGAGTCACGTGTATTTTTGTATAATTATTGTTTTTGTTGCTATTGTAGTGTGATTCAGGAGTAATTTTGTGTATTTTTTGTATAAATATTTAGCTTTGTGTATTTTGAGCCATTTTCATATTTTTGTTGTTTTCTGTAAATGTATGTTTTTTTGAAGTCGAGTACAGTGCCCGTCGGAAGTATCTATTCATATAGTGGGAGCTTAAGAAGAGTTGTCAATTATGGGCATAATAACAACAACATACTCTGTAGCATTATAAAGGGGTATATTTGCGGGTGCAAAATGTGGGTGCAATTTCCCAGGTTTAATTCTATGAGACATGCGCATGATAAATGTGTTTTTTTTGTTTGGTGTTTTTTTCTGTAATGTACAGTGCCCGTCGGAAGTATGCATTCATGTGGGATTATAAGTATTTAGTTTAGTGTATTTTGAGTCATTTTCATATTTTTTGTTGTTTAGTGTGTGTGTGTGTGCCTGCCTAATTTTAACTAAACTTATCTATTTTCAGTAGTTAGGTGTAGTGGCAGGTGTGTCGTGAGTGAAGCTGCAGTAATCATCAGGCTTCACTATGTAGCACCGTCTACAATCTGACTCAACACTACAGTCAATACCACCCAATGAACGGGTGTTGTGACACAGACTGTAACCGGACTAAATGGTGGTCCATTACACACGTAGACGGTGCGCGATAGTAAAGCGCACCTGATCGGTGTGTGTGTGTGTGTGTGTGTGTGTGTGTGTGTGTGTGCGCGCACATGTGTGTTTGAGAGACTACCTTGCACACAAATCTCCTCCGTTGGTTCTCTCTCACACACGCGTGCTGCTGAGAAATGTGCAGCTTTCAACACAGCAGCCATTGCCGTCAATAACTTCCGGGTGAGGTCTGTCCGGTCTAAATAGCGAACGGTCAAACTAACATGAAAATAAACGTTTTGAAATGTCATCAGTGAGCTGTGTCGTGAAATAGATATAGCTGTGCGCTAGCGCCCCCTCACACCCTGAGGTCAAAGGTTGAATAGGTCCTTTTGCCAATAAATATCCCTTTTTCCTTATTTTTTGTCCATTTTTGCAAGTTTTTTTTGACACTTTAATTGAATTTTTGTCTTTCATTAGTTTGTTTGGCCACTTTTCATCCTAATGAGCGAACTTTTGCTCAATAAATACCACTTGTTTCCTTTTTTCCATACATTTGACCTTTTTTTTGTACCATATTTTTGCCCTTTTTCAATATTGTTTGCCACATTTTGCCCAGTTAAGCTACCCATTGCCATTAAATACCATGTGGTTCCTCTTTATTTTCCCATTTTTTGACCACTCATGACTGCTTATGGTCCATTTGAGTAAATCTACACTCTTTTCTTGCCACATTTTTTGCCACTTTTGGACCATTTTTGGCCACTTGTTACCATGTCTGCCTCCACTCGCTCGTGAAAAACAAAACAAAAATGTAGCAAACGGGTCTGACCCACTTCAGGACAACGGCCCACCGGGACAATGCCTGGTATGCGCTGATAACAGCGTAATGTCAGCTTTTATGTAGAAAACTTCAAGTAAACTATTACCACATAGTCTCAAAGTTTGATCAAGTTCACAAACAGCTTTGTAACTTTCTCACGAAACTGATTTGAATTAATTTACGTTTTGTGTTCTTTGTTCATCAAACAGCTAGACAGTCTCATTTAAAAAAACGTGCGTATGTGCATTTCAGCGTACAGTATCGGCACGTCTTTGTGTATGCTGCCAAAATATGGGTAACGAGCGGAAACATTCAGATTGGTAATATTTCAAAAAGTCACTCAGCCAAACAATGAGACATTAACGCACACAATATTAACGACCAGAACGAGACAGTGTATGACTTCTGTGTAATCTCATCAGTTGCACAGATGAGGATCGAGACATGAAGGCAAATGGAATGTCTTCTTCCTGCTAACTCTCGGTAATTACTCATGAATGCACACGTGCACACACACACACACACGTGCACACACACACACACACATCGACAGCCATGCAATTGGCTTTAATGAGAAAATCCATCAGCTGGTTAAAAGAGCTTTGAAACAAACTGTTGTGGAGGCGAGAATCTTTCTAAAATAAGCACACCACTGATGGAGGCGTTCGTCATTCAGTCACTGCAGAATTTAAAAAAAAAAATACCAACCGCGTCATTAAGACGAACATTAGCGTTGGAATAAGTGAGAAATGTAGCTTCAGCTGAACTCTGAAGTTTAGTTTGAAGTTTTATGTCGCAGACTTTTGGGCTGACTGTTTTGTATTAAACTTCCTTATTATATTAAATTAAAAATAATCGTGGCACCAGGAACACATTTGAACACACGTAGATATGTCACTATTCCTCACCTCGTAATTCTTAATCAGGGTCATTTTTGATGGAAAAAAAATATTTTTGGGCAGAGTAAAGTTGAAATGTCGAGAATAAAGTCAAAATGCTCCGGTGAATTGACTTCATTAGCAAACCTTCGACTTTTATTATGATATTGTGTTTTGAGTTCATTTTCGAAAATTCGACATTAAATCTTGCCATTATATTTTAACTTTATTCTCAAAATTTCAACTTCATTCTCAAAATTTCAACTTTTCATTTCATTTTGATTTGGCCAAAATTATTTTTTCCATCAAAATTTGCCTTAATCCTCTTCCATGTGAAACAATTGGATTTACCAATTTTAAAGACATTTTTTTTTTTTCACAACAGATTTTAATCTATCCCAAATAGACAATGTTTTTACCAGTTTGTCTATATTTAATTCAGAGTTTTGTGAATGTGTTATTTTTGTTTAATTTTGTTCACAATTATTTCACTTCGTCACCATAAACCATTAAATTAGGAGATCTAACATATCATTTAACAATCTCTTTAAATGGATTTGTTCTGAATGGTTTGAAACAGACTGAATTTAACAAATGGCCCACGTGCTTTAGTCTCAAATTCAAAAATTTGTACCAATTGTTCTGTTATTATTCAATAGACACACTGTACATTTTTAGTTTGATTGGATGGACAGTTTTTGATACGTGGCCAATTCAGTGAGGAGGGTGTGTCCATTTTTGCACGTCCTTATTTTTCGTCCATTTTCAGCTTCCGATATCTCAGTAACTACATCACATAGGAAACTGACATGTGGTATAATAAAAGAGCTCCACCTACTCTCTCAGAATATACACAAACATCTGCTATACATCCTATCTGGTGGACATTCCAGACCCACAGTTTGGGTCTGGAACATGTTTGGTCCTTCAATAAACAACTTAGCATATGTCTCAGCTCCCTGTAATTAGATTTAGCTTAGAGCTATGAACATAGACTGTTCACATCACTAATGATTAGTCACATAAATGCATTGGCTCTTGGGAAATATGAAAAAAATCCTTTTTTTTTTATTACTATTTTCATTGACCCATAGCTGTATGTGGGAATGTAAGAAAAACATCTAATCTGTGTCCTTATTTATAGTATAAAGATTACTCTTTCTTGGGATATAAAACCATTTTTCTTCATGTGATTCATTCATTTTCGGCCTTTGTAGCTTGGCTCTCTGTCTTATAATCATTAGTTATTCACGAGTAACATAACGCCACGATTTTCACACTCACCACTGTTTGGCGTCGGCGTCGCAGTTGCAGTCGTACTTTGCGTCAGTGCAGTTCCTGTCGATGCCACAGGCACATTTCTGGATACCCGGCCCCGAGCCGCCCCAGTAGAAATGCTTCTCGTTGCCACGGCCGACCCACCAAGTGTAGGGCGTTCCATCTACACACAAAACACACAAAATGTCATCATTTCCTTTCAAATCCAACATCATCCTGGGTTGGGGTCAATTATAATTGTAATCGTGTAATTTTAAAAAATGTTGCTGTCGTAATCGTATTTAAATTGCAATTGAGTTCAGATAGTTGACTTGGCAATTATAATTTTTCTATGTACAGTTCTACACATATGTAGTTAACAATTATTAAAACATGTTTCATGTCAAGCTTTCCCATATTTGACCGTTAAAAGAGGTATAGTGACACAAAAAAGGCTCAGATGTCCACACCAATAATATTAAAACTATATTTTCATTGATTATGAAGCCTAACAAGGTAATCAATAGATAGGAAAGAAATTAGATGATAGATATTTGATTTCAGTGTATTTTACAGCTGATTTAGGACCCGTTATCATTAGAGATGCTAATAGACAGCTAACACAAGAAGAATGTTACAATGTATTTATTTCAGGGTCAATAATTGTGTAATTGAATGTTATTAAGTGAGAAAAAAATGCAGGTCAGTGTAATCGTAATTGAACTTAGGTCATTTAAAAACTTAATTGCAACTGAAAAATGTAATTGAATCCAACCCTGCCCGCAAAATTCTGTTTTTTTCTTTGTTTCTCTCCCCTAAACTTAAAATACAAGAGTGCAAACTTTAGCTAAACAGTTTACTTTATACTGCAGGTGATTAATTGGCAAACTTTTAAGTATTCAAACCTTTCCCACATTATTGTGATTTATAGTGACATCCAGCAGCTGCATGGCTAATGTGATTCATTCACTCAACATGTTTTTTACCCAGCTGGATGGTA
This sequence comes from Gouania willdenowi, assembly GCF_900634775.1. Classification (NCBI taxonomy): domain Eukaryota; kingdom Metazoa; phylum Chordata; class Actinopteri; order Blenniiformes; family Gobiesocidae; genus Gouania; species Gouania willdenowi. The sequence goes on along the minus strand of NC_041063.1, from coordinate 24,878,206 downwards.
AATGCCTCAGAGACTGGCAGCCACACTTGCCACATACTGTATATATATATATTTATATATATAACTCCTTTGAGCTGCTGGTACACAAACCACTCGACTATGACGGTTCGTTTCTGCGTAAGCGTGTTTCTGGTGTAAATTTGTGTTTCATTATTAATTGTAGAGAGAGAGAGAGAGTGTGTGTGTGTGTGTGTGGAGAGGGGGGAGGTCATTGCTTTTCAATAAGAAATGCAATAATCTTTTATTTGCCTTGGATAATGTATTCTGGCCTTAGTGATAACAAGGCAGAGACATAGATGTAAATATTTCTGGTGTCAGGAAATATATCACAGTAACAAAATAAGAAGAGGAAACCATATTGGGTTTCTTTCTTTATTAAAAAAAATAAATAAATAAATTAAAAAAAAAAAGAAAGGCTTCTTTGTCAGAGTCCATCAGAGGCGATCACATCTCCAGAACTACTTTTATTCTCTCTTAGAAGGGATTGAAAAAGGCTTTGGATGCAGCGTAATTACATTAGGATGTGAGATATATATATATATATATATATATATATATATATATAAGTTTCATTAAGTTATATAACTTTTCTTTCATTTTACGTGGATAATTGACTAAATACTCAAAGTAGTGAAGGCACTGTTTGATGGACAGTAGTTAATTCTATCAAAGCACCCGTAGTGTTAAATGTTAACATGAGGACGTGTCACGTAATTTAATCTATTGTTTCTTATGTGCCATTTACCCAGAAATGAATGTGAACCAGCACAAAACATAATAATTAGGAAATTCTGTATGAAACAATAGAGTAAATCAATGTTTTTCAACCTTGGGGCTGTGACCCCATGTGGGGTCGCCTGCAAATAAAAAGGGGTCGCTTGAAATATCTCGTAATAATGACATTTCTAAACATTACTAATTAAAATTAAAAGTTTTCTTTTAAATTACTGTTCTTTTTCAAAATAACACACAATCTCCAACAACTGTATCCTAAACTATCACTTTCTCAAATAAAATGCAGTATAAAAATATCTGAGCTGGTACAGCTTGTCACTTTGTGTACTAATCCTGGATACTCTCTATTTGTAATTGTAACACAGCATAACAAACATGACCAAAAACGAATTTTAGAAGGAAAAAAAAAACATCTCTGGGGTCAGCAGAAACTTGTAAAATAAAAAATGGGGTCACGACATATTAGATTAAATTATGTGAACGAGACACAAAAACAAGCACACCCATCTTCACCATGTTTATTCCAATTATACAAGTAAGAACTGGAGCTTTACGTTAATATAAAAGCAGTTTATTTAAGATGTAGTAAAAGAAAAAGTGGCAAATGATCATTTTTTATGTGACTTTTATTATAGTATCAAAAAAGATGAAAATCTAGAAAAACACTCCAAATAACAGTTAGGGTTTTATCAAGTCATGAAAATGGAAACAAACTGAATTTGGCTTTTAATTTTTTTTTAGATAAGGCTATAGGAACACCCCATAAACTGCAGCTAAGTATCAAAAAATGTCAAAAACCATTCATGCTTTGACAGAAAAATAAAGAGAATAAGAGTTTCTCTCCCTTCTTTTCTTTAGAACTCAAGGAGCCTCAAAGATTCTGATTTAAAGAACATTTCTATTCAAGTGCAGTCACCTTAAATACTGAGACATGATACGTTGTGACCTACGTCGTGATTGATCCGTCTATCTAAACTAACTTATCCTGTTCAGGGTCAGAAAGTCTTCAACTGACAATCTATCACAGCAGGGCAAACAATTAAAGGACTGGAAGATGGTGAGAAAACTACGGAGGTGTAAAGAGTACCGATACATTCTACTCAAGCAGAAGTACTGTTATTTGATTGAATTTGTACTCAATACAAGTAAGTCATACATAAAATACTCAAGTACAAGTAAAAAGTAGCTAAATTAAATAGTACTCAAAGTAAAAGTTACTGGTTACTGTCACAACCCATGTTTATTTTTGGTAATAAATCTTGGTTCCCTTACATTCAGTAAACATCTAATGTAGACACTTAAAAAAAAGGATTATAACTTAATTTATTTTCCACAAAGGCATCTGCACAAAATAAAAGGTTTATCAAAATGTACAATTCGTTACTGTTAGTAGGATGTATTAAAAAAAAACAAAAAAAAAAAAAAAAAACATATATATATATATATATATATATATTAAATATTGGAGATACCAATGTTTATTTTCTCTATTTCTTTCACATTGTTTTGCTTTTTTTGTATTTCATTATGTTGATTGTTATGTGAATGCTGAAAAGCGTTGGATCTTGCATTCTTCAATAAAAAATATCTATAAAAAATGAAAATGTACAATTATTTTAAAAATAAAATAACACCAATGAATTCAAGTCAAAAGGCTCTTAGTGTAGCTACATTTATTAACTCCAAAATTGAGAAAATAACCAACATTCAATGCTGTTTTGGCGCCGAGCATTACGTTTAATCTGATTGGTCGGCTATGATGTGATGCATTTGATTGTTGTTGTCTGGTCATTTAATTTTTTGTAGTTTCACAATGTTTGTTGATCATTTTAAAAGGAATAAAAATAATTTCGCAGTAACAGTTGGGTGTAGAAATGTAACAATTTTACTTCTTTTGAAACTTAGTTAACTACAAGTAAAATTACTGATTTAGAAATATACTAAAATAAGTACAAGTACCCATCCATCCATTCATCCATCCTCTTCCGCTTATCCGTTATCAGGTTACAGGGGCAGCATCCCTAGCAGGAAGGCCCAGACTTCCCTATCCCCAGTCACTTCCTCCAACTCTTCCGGGGGATGCCGAGGCATTTCCAGGCCGGCCGAGAGACATAGTCCCTCCAGCGTGTCCTGGGTCTTCCTCGAGGTCTCATTCTGGAGGGACGTGCCCTGAACGCCTCACTAGGGAGGCCTCAGGGGGGTATCTCAAGTAGGTACCCAAGCCACCTCATCTGGCCCTTCTCAATGCGGAGGAGCAGTAGCTCTACTCTGAGCCCCTCCCTTGACTGAGCGTTCAAATACCCATGAAAGCAATTCAATTACAGTAACGTGAGTTGTTGTAATCTGTTACTTTCACCTCTGGAAATAAACACTGCAGTCCTAAAGAAGTAACAACACAATCCTTACGGTCTTTTAAAAGTTATTGTGTGAAAGTATTTTTTGTATTTCATAGATCTGTCAGTATAGAGGCAATGGTCTTTTTCTGTAGATTTATTCTACCAGTGTTAGTAGGTTTTTCTATGGGTTCACAATTAAACCTTCTATATGATTTTACAATATTTCTGCTTGTCTTGTCCATATTGACAGTTTTCTAAGTCCGTCCATCCCTGCTTAATTTAATTAATATCTTGATTTTAAGTTCAACCTGGCACTGTTTTTATTATTAACACATACTCATGCACACCTGCAGCTTTCTCCTCAAATTAGGCTCCGATGGGAACGACCATGATTATAATGCACCTGAGTTTTAAATCCAGGTTTTTCTGAATACGCACAGAAAACATGCCCCTGGGCTTCATGTTGGCAGAGCATTCCCTCAGCAAATCTCTCCACCAACTCCTTGCCAGTATGATTCTATCGCTCGTTTCTCACATCTTCATCCATCCATGCTGTCATACTCTTTTCTCCCACTCCACTTTCTTCTGCCTCCTCTTCCTCTCTCTCTCCAATCCCGACTTGTTTGTTTTGGCAGCGCGAGCTGACTCACTCAAGAGACTTAAACTGGCACGTTGCATCGTTCCCATTCCACCTGATGCCCTGCTGTTCCCTCCTACACCGTTCCTTTCCTGATCCTCCCCTCCTTTACTGCCCCACTCATTTCCTCACAACTAAACAAAGGAAAGGCTAAGATTTGTTTTACAACACCTACGTCATTCGAGTTAAACGGAGGCTGAGAAGTACAGCAGCAAGACTTTGGGCGTATGTGGTTGTTCACTTTCTACTTTTGGTTCTTGGCGTTAGCGAGTATTCTGAGGATTCTTCCAGTTGTTCAGGATTTGAGAAAAAAACATGACAATACAAACAAGGGGATTGTTGGGTGGAATTCAGGCCTTGACTGGAATTTTTTGTTCCAGTCAATTTTTACTTTTCTCATCATCTTCCAATCCTTTGTTTGCCCTGTGATAGATTGTCAGTTGAAGACTTTTTGACCCTGAACAGGATAAGTTAGTTTAGATAGACAGATCAATCACAACGTAGGTCACAATGTCTCAGTATTTAAGGTGACTGCACTTGAATAGAAATGAGTTTTAATCTGAATCTTTGAGGCTCCTTGAGTTCTTTAGAAAAGAAGGGAGAGGAACTCTTATTATCTTAATTTCTCTGTCAAAGAGTTAATGGTTTTTGACAGTTTTCACGGTCTTACTATATCCAATCCAGTCCCATGAGTTTCTGCGTCTCTTTCAGACAAACCTGAAAGTTAAGGATAAGTCTTTTGTGTATTTTGTCATATAGTACAAACTAAGTGTTTCAAGTATTACAATCCTGGAGTCTCTTGAAAATCTTAATGGCTTTAAAATGCATGTTGCGTTATTTCTTTAAATCATATCGTCTGATCATACCCTGGATAATCGGACTGCAAAATGAAAAGGTCAGTGAATTCAAAATGGCACTAGACATGCTCAGCTGCTTGCATCCCAAGAGTGAGATCGTGGCTTTAAAAAAAAAATGCAGACAATTGAAGCTGAAATGCCAAAAAGACGTTCATAATCCAAGGATTTGACAAGCACATAAACTGGTCCATACCACCCACTTTAAGTCTGCACCTTTCTGTAAAGTGCTAACAGCCAACAAGCAGGGACATACGGCATTTGGAAATCTAAGCTGCACGGTACAAACTAATAAAATTTGAAGGCGAGAATTATTAAAAAAACTGCTATTTGCCCTTTAGACTGATTTCTAAAGAGCCTGACTGAATCATTACGCTCTTTCAATCTCGACTAATTACAGCAGCTACTGAATCTGTGGGTGAAAAAAGAAGGTAAACTCATGGATAATTAGCCTTAGAATACCTTAAAAATAAGATTCTGCCTCATCCTGGATCTGTTCGAGACAAAGACAAGTTCACAGAGTTGCAAACATCTAGTTTCCTTGACCTTCGTCATCAATCACTTACTTCTTCAGTCCTTGTCATTGAACTCTTGTTTTTTGTTCTTAGGTGACCTTGTTTGATGTCCTCACCCTCTAGCCTCGTTGACCCCTGATTGTATTTTTCATGACGACTGTAGGCAGACATATTAGCATAGCTATGGATTCAATTCGAAAACTATTGAGCATGAGTTAGAGCGAGGGTTGTGTGCCTTTGTCCTTATGTTTATCTCTAGGAATGCATGTGTGTCTGGCACACTCTCCTCTCTGCTTCTTTTAATCTGTCTCCCAGACTTTGCCAGGCTCCCTTGTCTCTTTCCATTGTCTCAATCTGTCTTCTCTCCCTAACCACCTATCCATCAAATTACTTTGAGGACCTTCTCTACCACCATCAGCTTCCCCACATATCTGTGGCCCTGGTGCATTTAGGCCCTTATTTGCCTCCCCTCCATGCTCTCTCATATCTCCAATTCTCAAAGGTCTTCTTTTCTTTATCTCTCTACCTAATACGTCTTTGTACCTTTCTCTGCTATGCTCTCTTTCTCTTGTAACTTTCTAGTGCACCTTTTGCTTGTTTTCGTGTATCAGTCGGTCTCAGCGGTCCGTTTCTTACTCTCTCTATCTCTGCTTCATATCAGTCCATCTTCACAATGCTGCCTTGGCATCTAATCTCTTTATGTTCCCATTAGTCCTTCAGAAATCTGTCCTTTAATCTGAGCTAATTGAGAAAAACTCTTGCTCTGATCATGATCTAAAGTTGTATTCAAAGCATACACACACCCTCCCGGTCTTCCCTCTTTGGTTTGATGTGTGATTAGCTACGATGCATAACAAAGTATTGAATGCCTGTGGTCTGGATGTCCTTGTATTGCATTTAGTTGAATAAATGTCAGAGAAAGGTTGCTTAGAATATTAAGAACTCATCAAATTGTGGTGTCATGATTGTGGGCTTAAACATTAGTGTGCATTTAGTTCATAAGTTGTTGCTGGGAGTTTGTTTTTACTGAAAAAAGTTTAATAAATAAAATAAAAAAAAGTCTGGTACATTACAATACTTGTATAACTGGAAGGAATTGGGTGCCAGTTTTCAGCCAGTGCCAAGTTTTGAATGCTTTTGGACTAAAGAACTGGGTCTTGGCTGTAAGAGCAGTTTAAGCTGCCAACAGCTCATTTTCTGGACACAGTGAAACTGGTTTATCAAAGGGCCAGGGTAAGGCTGTGAGAACACAGACTACTCTGCTTGGCATTAAAGAGGAAGGTTTTGGTTTAACTTAACCATGTCTAATATCAATTGTATACATGTTGGAGATGGTGGAGGAGTCTGGATTGCTGAGAAGAAAGACCACTAGAGAAAAAATGCAATTGGGACTCAATGATCAAACTGTCATGAGGACTGGTACATCACAAAACATACTATAACTCCACCAAAACTAAAGATATCCAATTTACAATTTAGAAGCTTCACATGCAATAAAATGCAAAATTTTAAAAGTTGACATGCTTGACAAACTGTGACAAAGTAATTACCCAAGGAAGTTCTCCATTCACATAACCTGAACGGGTTTTAAGAGGTTAAAGGTATCCAATCGTTCTGATCATAGCATAGACTTAATAAGGTGACTATATTTTGATTTCCAAAAAAGAAGACACTTGGGCCGACATTGGCATAATCAAAGTACCCAATGTTCTCTTGAATCTACCTTGTAATGACAAAAAATAATCTCCTCCTAGAAAGTAAAACAATGAAAAAATGGTTTACAGAACATTAAATAATCATTGAATATACACTTATGAACTGAAAGATTTCATCACATTGTCCCATGCTGACTCAAAGCTTTATTCTGTCTGTTATCCGTGGAGATGGGAGGTGATGAGGTTTAGACTCAGATGGACTCAAGTCTCTTTCAGTCCATCTTGGACTTTAGTCTCTTTCTCTTTTCTTTGTGTGACAATTTCATCAAACCAAAACGGTATTTTTAACCGTTCCATCACATGTGAGTAAAATGACCACATTGACATGATATCGGCTGCAAAGAGCAACTCCTTAGCTTTTGGAAACTGGGGGAATTTCTCAGATCGAGCAAATATTACCGTAGTTATGGTCTTTTAAATGAATGTGTTTCCGAGATGCGTTCAGACATTTTGATGAGTTAGTACAATCCGGCTGGATGGTCTGTACAAGACGTGAAAAGTCTGATTTATCGTTTTATGGTAATGTTCCTGGTCTTCTCATGACTATGACCATGACACGTAACAAAGTGTTTGAATGTCAGATAGAAATGTTACTTCTCTATAGATTTTCCAAGGTACCAGAAAACAAAGAGTAATCCTGAGGTGACAAGAACATGATATGCAGACCCTGATTGGCTGAAAATCTCCTTCTCACACAAATTAGCAACAAAGTAGTATTATTTAGCTTTAGACCTATCATCTAAAGTGTATTCATGTGATGGGTTGTGTATCGCTTTAAACTGGACAAGATCAGATCAGTATTTTACTAGTGTCACTAAAGAATTAACAGATTTACATTCAGATTCAGAGAACTTTGTACCAAAGTAGTTCCATGATGCCTTCCCACTAGCCCTGTTTGGTCTTTTTAAGGCTTCTTTTACACCAGGATGGTCAACAGGTGAACCAAAATGCTAAAGCTAGAGAACTTACAGGTACAAGCAGGAGAGAGTAGAATTTGAAATGCTTCTGTTACCATATAAAGCTCTGAATGGTCAGGATCCAGTGTATCTTACAGACCTGTTAGTGCTCATTCTCCAGGTAGAACACTTTGCTCCCTGTCTGCTGGTTTCTGGATGTTTGTAACGCATCTAAAAGTCAAACGGGAGTGTTTAGCTATCAGGCTCCTCGCTTATGAAAACCAGTCTCAATACGGGAGGCTGGAACGCTCTCCTACTTATAAGTTATTTATTTGAAAAAATGTATAACTATAGGACCAGTTATTTTTATTATGAGTGCCATGAGATGACATAGAAAGTGAACTCAGATTTCTTTATGAGCTGTCAATCTTGAATGCCAGGGTGATTCATTTGCTAATTGAAGTAACGGTACTTTGTGACATGTTCAATTATACCTTGATAGACTTGCAGAGATGTTTTTTGTCAGTGCTTGTTTTAGGTATTACTGCCATAATTAGCAACACAGACTGCTTTAATAAATGTGATTTCATGTAGAATGTGAAAAGAAGTTTTAGAAGACTTAACTGTTCTAGATTAATAATAAAAATTGAGCATAGAGAATCTTTTACTTTTGACCTACCTGCATCTCCTGTGTTGTAGTGTTTTAACAATTTATGAATGCAACATTACTTTTCTTTAGTTCAGGTACTAAAACATGGAGTAGTTGAGGTTGTTGTATCCTCATCGGAACAGCTTTTTTTCTTTCTTTTTTTGCTTGAATCCTTCATTTTGGTGATGGAAGTGGGAGGTTAAGTAGGAACAACGCTGTAAAGGAGTTTACTCGTCAGGTGAAACAGCGAAAGGCCAATGAGTTATTTCAGCGTTCTCTACTTGAGCACACCCGTTGCAGGAGCCGTTCCCTTTTAACAGCTCGGAAACCCAACCCTTCACCCCCTGTTCAGTCCACATCATGCTCTCCTTAAATTCCCTCTGCATAGCCCTGCACCAATGTACAGGTTATCACAGAGTGTATCAGCCCAGTAAATGAAAAACACCTTGCAAAAAAGAAAGTTGAGGAAAAAGAGGGAATTAATATTAGCGCTCGCTCGTCTAATTAGCTTGTCGACTTGATGAAGGACACAATAACCAGCAGCAAATGTTCCCTCCTTCACCCTGTCTTCATGACACTCCAAAAGAATATGGCCTCGGCTCAGCACGTGTGGATGAATAACCATGTAAACACCTCCAGTAGCAATTGGAACTGACAAAAGAGCAAGTTTAAGACTATAAACAATCATAATCATCAATAGTGCAGCGTCGTCATAATTAGCATGTGTCTGTGCATTTAGGACTAAATCTCATTGAGCACTATGTCCCCCCTGGGTTAAAGCCAATAAAACTATGTGTCATAAGCCAGTGTTTCACAAATGGGGGTACGTGTACCCCTAGAAGTACTACAAGGGGTACTTGAGAGAGAGAGAAAAAAGAGGAGATTAACAAATAAAGTGTCAGTCTAAATCAGTGGCTCTCAAACTTTTTTGGCTCAAGTCCCCCCTTTATGTCCCACTACAACAATTCTGTGAAAAAACAACTATCGATCATAATGACGGAATGAATGAGTGATAACACACATTTTAAAAAATTTCATTTTGTTAATAAGAGGAATGAAACAGTATTTAGTAGCTCCTGAATAGATTTATTTCTATAGTTTTTATCATTTATGTTCATCTCCCACCATGGGACCAAGACTGATCCTTATATTTTCAGTAAATGTTCCAATCTATATAATTTCTATCATTTTGTGTCATTTTGTTGTTGATTGTCTGTTTTCTTTTAGTATACAGTATATATTTCTCGTATTTTGTGTATTTTTGTTGTCATTTTTGTGTGTTGTTGGTATTTTTTAAATTATTCTCTCTCAGTGTGTGTGTTTTTGGTGTCCTTTGGTTGTTTCTTATGTCGTTTTGTATGTTTCTCTGTAGTTTTTTGTGTATTTTGTAGTAATCTTGTGTAGTTTTCTCTCATTTATAGTGTGTTTTTGTCGCTTTGTGTGTTGCTGATAATGGTAAGTATCTTCTTCTATTAGTGAAATTAATTTAAAATGCAGTAAAAATCTAAAAAAAAACTGAGCTAAAAAATTATCAAAAACGAATTCTAGGGGAAAAAAAAATGTATTTGGGGTTGAACCACTGCACTAAACAATGTTTCTTTCCACCTTTTTACAAAATGTGATTCTTTAAAATGTGTTACCACTTGTTTATTCCATCATTATGATCTATATTTGTTTTTAAATAGTTTTCTACAAGAAAAATGTTGTAGTCGGACAAAGGGGGCACTTGGATTCAGAAATAAGAGAAATGGGGTACGTGAGCCCAAAAAGTTTGAGAACCTCTGTCAACAAACTCCTTCTCGCTTGTCTTTTTTACTCACATCATCCATCTCGCTGTATATCCGTCAGGCCCAGTGTAAGGATGGGGATATAGTGAACAAGCCTTATAATTACAAAGGTGGGTGGATGGGACATAAACAACTTCACAGAGACGAAGAAAACAGGAGGCTAACGTGGCAAAGGGGAAAGCTAATAGAAGAAGAAAGGCCTAAAAGAAATGAAAAAAAGGCAAAAGGGTTGTAAAGGATAACCGCTAAAGTACGGTGATATATTAAAGTATGACAAGAAGGTTGTGACTCACTCTGCTGAATTTTGACCCCAAACTTTCCCCCTCATAATAATCATAAGACGTTTAAAGACAATAGTTTTTGATCAAATAAAGACATAAGCTGTGTTTGAAATGTCATAAAGCTAATGAGTATCTACGGTCTACTAGGGCTGGGCAAAAAATCGATTTAATGCATTTATCAAGTTTGTCGATAAAAACAATATTTATTTTGCACATTCGAAAATAAATAAATTATTATTATTATTATTATTATTATTATTATTATTATTTTCACCACAGTATTTTCTGACTTTTTCACGTTCTGTCCTTGTGGGTTATCGTAGCGCGATGTGGGCCAGCCCCCTGTTTGTTTACATTTGTTTATCTTTTGAGTAGCTATATGTGTTTAATCTTTTATTCGCTATGTGCTGAGATGCTAAGGGAAGATAATTATTATTTTTTTACTTGTAATGTGTATGTATCAGAAATCAGAAAATTGAAGCTACTGTGAAGTTGCTGTTTCACTTTAGCTTAAACCTGGTTGAAAAATGCAACTCACATCTTTGTTGATTGATTGCATTACTTATGTGTGTATCATTTGAGAAAGGTAACAAATAAGCATTTCATACAGTATATTTGAAAATTAGTGTTTTATTTGTACGGTTGCCATACGGACAACCCCCGGTACTATTGTTACGATTACCAAAGTACAAGTACGTAGCATCTTAGGGTTAGGTTTAGGTTTAGGGTGATGGTTAGTCTTAGTCACGTGACCTAAACTGTCCAAATAGGGGCGCTGTGTACGGATAGAATGTCGGTATATTGATACAGCAACCGTACGGACAGCCTATTAAAAATGTGATTTATGTTTGAATATTTTTTGTTAGACTGAAACAAACAACTAAGCTGAAACTTGCTTGGACAAAGATCATCTTTTGAAATCCACTACAGAAATGTATCCATAATGACTTGGATGTCACACAAGACTTAAACTTGGCTTTGGTTCGTGTCAGTGAAATTTTTTTTGTCTGAAGAATTATCAGCTGTAAAAACTTTAAGCATGAGAGGATGTTCAACATGCAGCGGTGGCGCTTACCGCTTGGTAAACACAATTCTAGAGGATTAGGATTATGTAAAGCACAAAAGATGAAACAACATTTTATCACAAAAACATCCCCTCCCCCGTTATGACATGCTGCTGTGTCAAGGTAAAAAACCTATAAATGTTTATCTTGTAAAAGTTTTCCAACTGAGTCATAAAATTATTCAGAGATGAAACTGATCTTCTGCTACATGTAGAGAAAATCAACATATAAAGCAGATTTAGAAACTCTTTCACATTAAAGAAACAAAACGAGTCTCAATGGAGTCAGTCAGTTGTCTGGGAATCTTGTTGAAAGTTGTCTTTGTAAAACTTTGTAAATTCCACAAATTTCAATGCAGCATTTATTGGGAAGGGTTCTACAAAGGCTGACATTACGCTGTCATTATTATGACATGACACCAGTCATTAGCATGAATAGGGTGTCATGAAGGCTGTCATTAAGTGTGGTTCAATACCCTAACCCTAACCTAGGGGGACCAGATTTTTAAAACTCAAAACCGGTGTTATGTACTGAGTTTACCTCTGTACTGAGATTATAATCCTAACTAGGGATGTAACGATTCACTCAACTCCCGATACGATTCGATTCACGATACAATTCTCTCACGATTTATTTTACAAAATGGGACTGTAGACAAATGATGACTGAAAATTATTCCTTTATTTACTGAACTGTACTATTTTCCTTTTATTTTTCATTGGCAAAAGAGTCCCTCAAAACAATGCAGTTGAACTAAAAATAAATCTTGAATGAAATAAACAAAGGAATAATACAAACGAAGAAGCCTATTAATTAAAATTCTGGTTCTATAGTAAACAATGCAAAACTGCATGATAGTTCTTTTTCTTTTTAAAAGTGCAACTGAAAATGTATTTTGTGCCTTAATAATTGGACTTTAAAAAAAAAAACAGTCATTGCATTGTATTTACGTCAGATATTTGTTTGGACCAGCAGAGGGCGCTGGTAACTCTGTGGTCGGTTGGCATGCAGATATTCTTGCAGTGAAGAAGAGATGCTACGCGCAAAAAATGTGACTTTTACAGATATTCACCTAATATTACAGATATTCTTTCGGTGCTAAAGGGGTAAGGAATCATTTATGAACATGTTTAAGAGTAGAAGGTGGCCAGAAAGAAAGTAGTAGCAGATTCCGCCCGCCGCCAACAATTCTGGACAAGAGGATAAATATATAGCGCCCTCTGCTGTTTAAAAAAGTATTGCGATTCAATTTTCAGTGTATCGATGTGAACCGCGATACCTAAGAATCGATTTTTAACTGCCGTACGATTAATCGTTACATCCCTAACCCTAAACCTAACATAATCCAATAAACGAATAAAACATGTCTGTTTATTTTACAAAAATAAACAAAAATGAATTATGTCTTTGAGCAAAAATTCATTTTCCGGTAGTGCGCATGTGCGCGCAGACGCATATACAATCTCAGTACGATACGCACTCAGTACATGACACCGGGACAGTAATTTAACCAAAGACGACGACAGATTTTCAAAAGAAACTATTTGCATAAGCTTTCATTTGTAATAATAAGGTCACATAAATTACATTTCTTTTTTCTTCTTATTGGATGCAATGTATTATTGCAACGACTGAACCAAATTTAAAGCGGCCATTAGTAGAAAAAAAAGCCAAATTTTAAGTTCCCAAAAAAATCACTCTAATAAAAAGATAAGATAATAAGGAAGGCTATCAATAATTTAAAAAGGTAGGAAATGTTGGTTTGTTTTTCTATTGCTATTGCTCCATTTTCATTTAATGAAGTTTAGTTTTTTTTATAGAAAATCCACCTTGCATTTAAAGAAATTATATATCTTACATATATTATATACATACCACTGACCATACTCCATATCTGTAAAACATTTGTCACAATGTTTTTTTGAAAATAAACAAAGGTGGTTAATTTAATACTCTACTAAGCACTGACTACATCTGTCATATGTATTTATCTTTGTGTGTTTGAATCCTGGAACGTTAATCAGATTATAGATGGAGCTCATTGATGACTAGAGGTCATGGTCCATGTGGGCTACCTGGGGCCCACGGGCAACGTGTTGGTGACCCCTGCTTTAAAGGTTTAACGATACGGGCACAAAAAAAACACGATAAAATGTGCAATCCGGATCTGATCAAGCCCAATGTAACAGTGTCAAATTTTATAAAAATCAGTCAATTACAAACCAAGATAAGAGTTTTTGATTTTGATGTTTACATTGATCCAGAATCAGTATATTGATCCGGATCCCCTCTAAAATGTACTGAAATCATTCAAAGCATGAGGATATCTTTGGTTAAAATGTTGATATAATCCTGCTAACAGACAAAAAAACGACTTCCTTGAAGGAGATAATCATCCATGAAACACTCGTTTCATGTAAAAGTTCAGATTCGTCCCCTTTTATCTTTAACTTGCGACTCCTTTTTCACACCTATTCAGGAGAAACCTGCACGGCAATCTACATAAAAGCTCCTCCACTTCCATCTTTCTTTCTTTTTTTTTTAGCTACTTTTAAAGGCACTTAATCAAACAATGGGCTTATCAAGGCATAGTGAGATTTAAGTGAACAAAGATGATAAAATGAAAGCACGATCAATGAAAAGCAATCAATGGAAGGGTGATGTCGTTTTATGCCTGTTTTGATTTTCCTTTGAGCTTTACTTTCTCAATAGTTAATAAAAAAATAAAAAAAATCATAAGGGAACTGTATGTTTGGTGGTAATATTCTTGTTTTGTGAGTCTTGAGTACATAGAAGTAAAAGGTTTTGCCGGTGTTTAGCAATACCTTTGAATTATTGTGTCCTCTCCTCCATGGTCGATGGTTGTGCTCTGCTGTGTGTGCAGGTCAAGAGTCTGACAGCAACATTAACCCCTCTGGGTTTTTCCTTTGAGCGCACAATGAACCGCACATCATTCTTTCACACTCTCAATCTCTGTTTTCAGACTTGTCTATTCTCCCTGTTCGTTGTTTATTTAGTATATTAACTCATTCAGTGCCAGCCATTTTCAGATTTTCTACCCTCCTCAGTGCCTGTCGTTTTTGAGCATTTTGACTGATTTTAAAGACCCACAGAATATTTTCTACTATGACTATCTGAAATCTGACACCAGATTCTGAAAGATTAAAGCCTCTACGCTTTGTTTCTGGCTCGTTTCGTTCTTTTGTAATCAATAGAGCAAGTTTTACACAAATCTTCAGTTTCAGAGCAAAAAGCTGAAAAAAAAGCCTGTTTGTAAAAAAAACCCTGTCAGTGACTTTAAAGCTATTTTTTTTTTTTGCTTTAGTGACAACTCTAACATCTGAACATTGTTTCCTTATATAAAACATTGAAAAAAACACTGAGACAGGGCTTTTGATGTCAAAATTATTATTATTTTGCTATCTGGTTCAGAGTTGAATAGATTTCTTACTGTATTTTGGCATTCCTCCAACTTTCTCTGCCATCAGTCTGCACACACGCAACTTCCTCTTCCTCCCGGACATGCAGTGTCACTGCTTGCCCTGTTTTTTCATGGTTTTATCTCACCATCGCCACACTATCCATGAGTTCCACACATGCTCTGGTCAAGTGTGCACTGCTGGAAAGTCAACTCCCGTACGTAGCGCCATTTTCTGTCTCGTAAACGCCTTTCCTCCTCTCCCTCTGAGCTCTGCTGAGCATGTATAATCTCTCATCCAAAGGTGCGCTGCTACCTCCTACGTGTCACCTATTATTTTGCTATCTGGCTCACAGGCTGGTGGTATTTTGTACCCCCCCCGACACGCAGCGATGACCCGTTTGGCCCGGTTAATTGATGGTTTTATCTCACGATCACAAAATTATCAATAATCCACTCAGGTCCACACATGTTCTGTGTTAGTATGTGGAGCTGTGAGCTGCTGGATACGTCACAATATCACTCTGTAACGCCATAATCTCCCTTTTTCCTGCTTCTTCCTGCTTTGCTGGGTAGCATCAATGGCTAATCTCTTATCTAAAGGTGCACTGCTGCCATCTTCAGCGCACAGTTGGTCACTACAACACCCCACAGTTTAGATATTGATGAGGGACCTCCGCCAGGGTGTTTTCTAGTAATCCCTGTGAAAAAACGCAAATGACGAGATATCTTGTCAATGGCACTGAGCGTTTGGATTTGAAACGACACTGGCACTGAGTGAGTTAACCATAGACATTGTTTGGTTCTTTTTTCAGACATTAAGTGTAAGAGTAGATGTTGCTCTTTACATTTTTTGCTTTACAGTTTTGACGATATCTCTCGTCTTCATCAGAAGCGTCTCCCTGACAGCGTGTGACGTGTCAGATCTACCAGGCCAGCCACGCCCACACCAAACCGGTGTGTCGTGGCGAGCCCAACAGATCCAACCGCCCCGCCAGGCACACCGCGCTCCCCGCTAACTACTTTTTCTGTAGTAGGGTGTCCCAGGCCTGTGAAAGTGTGTAGCCCCCCCTCGTCTCTGTTCATGGCCTTCTTCGCACGCTTCCTGATTTCTACGACCTCCGTTTGTGTGTGTTTTCTTCTACCCCGATGATCCTCGCCCCGTCCCAGTCCATAGCGTGTATTTTTCTCTTTGCAGTGGTCTGATATTGCAGATTTGAGGTTTTCCTGTAGTGCTATTCTGACAGCTCTGCTGGGCGTGCCGCACGTGCACGCTGACACATCACATGCTGTCAGTGAGACGCTTCTGATGAAGGCGAGAGGCATCGCTGAAACTGTCAAGCAAAGAATGTAAAGAGCAACATCTACTTTTACACTTAATGTCTGAAAAAAAACCCCAAAAAACACCTACAGTAATAAGAAGACATGAAGGTTTTTGAGCTAATATTAACCATACATAAAACCAGAGGCAAAATTAACGGAAGTACTCACGTTACTGTAAATTAGTTGCTTTAATGGGTACTTTTTTGAGTACACGTACCCCCATTTGAGAAACTGGTCCAAATGATAAAAACTATCGAAATCTATTTATTCAGCAGCCACTAAATCAGTCTAGTAATTGATGATAAAAAAAATAGTTATTGATTACTATATTATCACTTTAACAAAAATATGTAATATAATACATAATATAAAAAATAATATGATAAATAATAAATGAAATATAAATGTAAAAAAAAAAAAAAAAAATCACTAATCCTGATCAAAAACTAATTCTAGAAGGAAAATAAAGTGTTTGAGGTTACCAGAAATTTACGATATTAAAATCGGGTCATGAAATAAATAATGGGAACCACCGGATTAGTAGAACTGGGTAAATATTAATGGCATTATTTTCCAACTTTTTCTTATCTTGGGACACATTTTCTAATCTTTGACAACTTGAATGTGAACAAATTATTTTTGGGTGAAACAATAATTGATAATTGACTGATTTCTTTCAATAATTCTCTTTCTTCTGATGGTGATTACTGGGTCACCAGTCCCACTCCCTACCCGTCACTGGGACTCTGTTCCAGTTAATGAGCATCAGAATGATGGAGTGGGCGTTTGCTCGACTCGTCTCTTTTGCAGTCAAGAACAAATGGTAAATACACTCCCATCAATCTGATGCTGGGCTTCATCATACGTTCAAACTGTCAAACAGTCATCAGGACTCGCCCCAGGCAGCTGGCGCCAGAGCCTCCTGTTCATAATTGAAAAGTGAATTTAGAAATGTCGTGTGTGTCCGTCCGTCTAAAATTAAAGAGGAAAATCCCTGTTGGTTCACAGCATGTCCAGGCTTGACAGTTCCTTTCAAACTGAAGTCTTTTTTTTTTTATTAGGCAATAGACAATTCACAGCAGGGGAGGATGTGGTCCATCTCCACCCGTTTAATAATGTCGTTTTAACTTTTTCTTTTGTTTTTATACACTTTAGTGTTTCATCTTCACACTGAGACTGAGACAATATCAGCTCATTCACCCATTCACACTCACATTCATACACTAATGGAACTGAGCTGCCATGTCCTTGGGCACTTCGACACATCAGAAGACGACCCCTCTACCACCTGAGCCACGGTCACCCTTTTGACACTTGTTTTTTAAGACTTTAGCTACCTTTTTCCAATAAATATCTCTTTTTCCATATTCTTTGTCCTATTTTGCAAGTTCTTTTTGACAGATTTATCAAATATTTGTTCACTTTTCATCCAAATAAGCAAATTTTTCCTCAATAAATACCACTTGTTTCATTTTTTTTCCCCTAGATTTTGCCTCTTTTTGCTCATTAAAGCTACTCGTGCCATTGAATACCACCTGGTTCTTCTTTATTTGCCCATTTTTTGGCCACTCTTGACTGCTTTTGGCCCATTTTAATCCCTTTTCACTCTTTTCTTGCCACTTTTGGACCATTTTTGGCCATCTGTTACCATGTCTGCCTCCACTTGCTCATCAAAATAACTTGCAGTGGTCAGATGGTCAGTCCACCCCTGGTAAAGGGTACCCAGGTTCCAAAGGCGGGGAAAGTCTGTTTTATATATGTATGAAAATGCATTTTAAACATTTTTAGATGATTTATATAGGAAAACAAGTTGGTTGTTAAGCTCATGCATCAGGGCCCTAGCTACCACCCCCTTTAAAACAGTGCTAATGGTATGACCCACATGTGGTTCTGCTGTACTGTGGGTGGTCGTCTGAACTGTGGTTGTGACAAGTAGTGGGAGATAGACAGCAGCAGGAAACCGTGTCTTTCCTCAAGAAAGAAACACCAGGAAGAAAGAAAGAAGGAGAGAAGCTGATAAATTACCAGTCGCCACTACATTGTTGCAAAAGTATGTCACAAACAATATATTCAATAAACCATTAAAATATAGTAGAACAGATTTATAAAATATAAGCAATGGATATGGAGTCATTAGGTTATTGTGAAGAAAAAAGAAAACTTGTATAATATTGTAAGAATGCTAGTATAGTGTCCGGGTGAGAGAAAAAACAGTAGGGGCCCAACAAGATGGTTTGTACCCAGGGCCAGGGGTGGACTGGCCATCTGGTCAGCTAAGTTTTTAAAAAATTATTATTATTTTGACATGAGCCATCAGTTAAGTGTAAGTAAAGTGACACAAAATGAGTAACAGGTGGCATGAAATGGTCAAAAAGTGGCAAAAACGAAGCAATATGAATGAAAAGTGACACAAATGGGCCAAATAAAAAAGGCAACTAAAGGCCAAAGGCAAATGGCAAAAGGTATCTTGAATGAGGAAAATGTGGCGATTAATAGTGAAAAATGGCAAAAGTATGAAACAAAGAGGCAAAATGTTGGGGAAAAAGGAAACAAGTGGTATTTTTGGATGAAAAGTAAAAAAAAAAATTAAAAAAAAGATTAAAGAAAGGACAAAAATTGGATAATTGTCAAAAAGTAAATGTTGTTGGACAAAAATAGTTTAAAAAAAAAGATATTTATTTGCAAAAAATAGCTTATTTTGATGAAAAGTTGCAAAAAAAAAGGTTCAAGAAAAGGACTAGAATTGGATAAATGTGTCAAAAAGAACTTAAAAATAAACAAAAAACAAAAAAAGGGCAAAAGGAGCTCAAATCTGAAAAAAGGGACAAAGGAAGTATCAAAAAGAGCCAAAGACAAATGGGTAAAAAAAGAGAAACAAGGGGATATGTAATAGCAAAAATAAGCTTAAATGAGGAAAATGAGGCAATTAATAGTGAGTGGGTAAAAATGTGGAACAAAAAAAGGCTAAATGTATGGAAAAATGGAAACAAGTGGTATTTATTGGACAAAATGTAGCTTATTTGGATGAAAAGTGGCAAAAATGGTTTAAGAAAGGACTAAAATTGGTTAAAAGTGTCAAGAAGAACTTAAAAATGAACAAAAAAACAGAAAAAAGGGGATATTTATTGGCAAAAGGAGCTACTTACATGTGACTTTCCCAAACACAGACTTAGCAGCATCACAAACAAGTGAGAACCTGAGTGTAGTAAATGAATTCACCATCTACATCCAAGGTCTAAGTCCTCCACAGTGGTTTCTAAGGGTGGCAAATGGAACGCTAATCTATTCTGGTGCAATCAGGCTTTGACCTGGTTAATGGAAGCAGCGTACCCCAGGGCCACATGTAATCAGGAAGACAGTTAATAAAACTAATCGTCGTCATCTCCCCCTGACCTTCCCCAGGGTCACACATGCATATGGATGAACATCACATGGCATGACCATATATGATGGCTGATTAATGTAAACCCATCGTTTAATAGGCAGGAGTCAATGTTGCAAGCGTTCATTTAGCATCATCATCATCATCATCATCAGTATCAGTATCCAACAGGAAAATCATTGGTCCCCACGCAACAGTAAATTTAAACTTTAATGATGGAGAGAAAAAAAAAGGACAAGGTAAAAAAAAAATCATTGGTTAGCACTGACAGCTGTCAATACTAGGGCTGGGACTTTAACGCATTAATTACAATGAATTATTTACAGAAAAATAACAAAAAAAACAACGCAGTTAATCTTTTGTTTTTTATATAACACTATAATGATGCAATGTGGTGTAAATCGTTTGAAAAACGCCCAAAAAAATCAATGTAGTGGATAAATATTAACAGCAAAGCGGCAAATTAAATTGCCTTTAACAGATTAAACTAGACGGAAATAAAAGAAATGGATAAACTGACAGTGAAAATAAGAAAATAGAATAAATAATAATGTGGATTGAATAGAGTTTAAAAGAATAGATTAATTCTATTATTTTTTATTTTATTTATTCATTCATTTTAAATATGCGTTATTAAAAAAATCTCGTATCTAGCTCATGAAACCGGACAATAACCCAAAAGAAAGAAGATAATTAATTTAAATAAAGATAATTACCGTATGTATTAGGGCTGGAACGTTAACGCGTTAATTGCGATTAATTAATTACAGAAAAATAAGACACTAAAAAAAATAAAATAAAGCTTGTTTTTTTTTGCAGATAACACTATAATGATGCAATGTGACGCAAAACACCCACAAAACTGACAGTGAAAATTAGTTCCAGAATAGAATGAACCGTTGAAAATGTGGATTGAATACAGTTTATAAACAAATGCAATAATACAAAAAACAATTTTACAAGAAGCAAAAGATTTGATACAGAAAAAACAACAAAAAACAAAACAATATTTACATATGTTACCGCATAAACATACTTTGTGTTCGAAAGGGTTAAAAGAATAGATTTCAAATTACCTTCATTATTTTTTTCATTATAAACCTTTTCCACTACTTTCTCTACCTAATGTCACATTATGTTGACACATTATTGTCACTTTAAACCTCTTTTCACCATATTGCACTCTTATTTTTGCCAATTTAACCACATTCATGTCACAGTTTTGTCAGTTTAAACCAACTGTTGTAATATTAACACTTGGAAACATTTTTTCCACTTTTTAAGTCTGTTTTTGTCCACTCTAATTTGCAACTTTTCACAAATTTCTGTGGTTTTTAAAACCCCATTTCAACACCTTTCCTTGTAACTTTTAACCCATTTTATTTCTGATTAAAACATGCAGAAAAACATCCTGGATATCAGTGGATATTATTCAGATGAATAAATAAATGTGGTTATCACAGATTGACAGAACAATGGACCATCATTTTGCTGACTTTATGGATGGACCCCAAAAAGCTCCTCCTTAATTCCCCCTTATTAAAGCCCATGTCTGCTATTTAAAAAGGATAGAAAATGGTAAAGATTCTGTGAACGTGTACTTGTATTTGAGCTTGTTTTCTGATTCTCTGTGTAATGAGATTCTTACCTTAGGCATTGGTTGATGACATCATCCCATGGGTTTACTGTCGGTGTGAGTTGCACTACAGCAACATGGTGCATTACAGCAGTGCAGCAAAATGAAAATATAATTGTCTGAGCGCTTGAGGGAAATACAAGGCGAGTAATTGTGAATGATTTCCTGTTGGAGTACGATCACTTGGTGAACGTCTATTCTACGTTCCCTAATGGGCCCTCCCTCCCTCAGTCACAGCATCACAGGTTTGAGGAACGGGGCAGGTTTGAGTGATAGATTGAGTTCATTGTGGAAAAACTGTGACAGCCACACTGTCATTGTATTATCACCATTTGACAATATTTTAATTAAGATATGCTGTTACAAGCTGAAAAAGCTTAACAGCAGATATTAAAGTAATGCATTACAAGTATTCATGTTACTGTCATTGAGTTGCTTTCATGGGTACTGGTACTTTTTTTATTCGTATATTTCTAAATCTGTACTTAAAGGAGCATAGGGCAGGATTTGTGAAAAAATAAACATTTATTTTAAGTTTTATTTAAGGCTAATGGGTGATGAAGAGAATGAGTTCACACACATTTCTACATTTTGTTCTGCTGTTCTGGGTCTGATTTCCAACGTGCAGTTCTGCAGACGCTGGTGCACGTTCTCGACTGCTTGGAGCGTCCTAACACCCCGGAAATAACGCAGAATAAGAAGAAGACGGCTTGGAAACTGAAAGGAAACAAGCACGGTGGACTAAACTACTGTTTGGTTCCACAGAGGCATGTGCACAGGTCAGTCACATGAACGGAGAGTAAATAAATAACCGTGTCACAGTGAGAGTGTGGATTGGGACG
The DNA here is from genome assembly GCF_900634775.1 of Gouania willdenowi. Taxonomy (NCBI): domain Eukaryota; kingdom Metazoa; phylum Chordata; class Actinopteri; order Blenniiformes; family Gobiesocidae; genus Gouania; species Gouania willdenowi. Next base: position 24,856,136 of record NC_041063.1, on the reverse strand, counting down.
CATCCGAGTCCGTCCCAACATTGAAAACCTCAGTTTTTTTAGACATTTATGTTTGTTTTAGTGGTAATCACTGATTTTATTAACCAACAACTATTAATGTCAACATCAGTTCAGCGCAAGGTAACAAGCAAAAGTGAAACAAACTGGCACAGTGCACGCAAGAGACCCATCGGATCTATTCATATAATCCATGCATCAAAGATGAAGATGATCCATGTTATTGTGCAGTAAAAAGAATGTTTCAATGGCGTATTCCTTTAAAATATTCCTCTGCTTTATTCTACATGACTGTAGTTACACTAACCACCGTGGTGTCACTATGGAGTCTGATTTATGCGTCCTGTCCTATGATCCTTTAAGTATGTTTTAAAAGAAGGAAAGTTATGCATTACATTTCTACACCCAACAAGTACTGAGTAAATTATTATTACTTATTGGTTTCCGTTTCATATTCTCTTCATAAACTTTTATGAAAGCACATTGAACATAATCCATTAGGGGTGTGCCATCTAGGGAAACTCACGATTCAGAGCGCTACGATTCGATTAATCAACAATTACAATTAGTACGATTATCATAATTTTCTTTTTCCCTTACTTTGTGGTTATTTCATACTTTAAAACAAGGTATAAGTGTCAGTATCCATTAATTTATGTCAAATCATAAAATCCAACAGTAATATAAAGACAAAATAAATAAATATACCAATGAAAAAATAACTAAAATAATATTCATAATCTTACTCAGCTAATTCAACCTGAACTAACACAAAAGCTAGCTTATTTAATAAAAATAACGACTTCCAAACTAAATCTTCAGTGAGCAGCATTAATCCCATCAGGAACCAAATACACAAAGCAGCGTAAACAACTTTTAAATCACAGGATACAGTGAGTGAATCTCATGCTCACTAACTAGCTAAACAGTTAGCTGCTGCTATTTATGAATCGTTATTAAATCATCACGTGTCAAATTAAAAAAAAATCTAATATCAGAATCAGAAATACTTTAATAAACCCAGGGGGAAATTATTTTCGTTACAGCTCCAGATATACAAACAATATATATTATGCAAGCCACATCTATTAAAAACAATATAAATATAATTATACATACATAAAATGTCAACTGTACAGTTTAATTATGTGCAAAAAGAGCAAAATGAAGAAAAACAAATCAATGTTTTGGCACACTGTAAATGCCATGTGTCAACGAGTGTTTATGGGTGAGATACAAACAAACTTAAGCAACAATCTTAACCTTTTACATATTTTATTATTATTTTTAGTATTGTTTTACTGTACATATCTGTTTCTCTTCTCTCAGTTTATTTTTCATTCAAACTATTACAAATAAACTAAATAAGTAAATCCACCTTGGTTAAATAATTAATATAAAAGACTTGGAGCAATGCACTTCATGTTATGAGCTCTCCTGTTGCTAGGCTAGCATTAGCGTGACCTTGTCTAAGATGATATGGTTATAATGTCCTAAAGGCACATTTATCTCAACAGTGCATCACTATTTAATATAATAGCGATGCTTCCACAATAGCACATTTAAAACTGTGTGTAATGCATGGAATAGACAATGAAATACAAATCCACACCCATCAGCTACTGTATGTATTGCAAAGGAAATCAATGGCTACACCTAAACGTGATGGACCTTCATGACCTTCAAGATTGTCTGGAGTAAACAGTCCAAGGAAATCATTGGATGGAGAGAGGTCAAAACCAAGAGAACGGAGAGAGTTCTTTGGTAATTGGACATGGAAGTGAAAACAAAACAACAACAAAAGAAAAACAGTTATATTGAGCACAACCATTGGCATGTGGGGGCGAGTGCAAACAAGGCACTGTAACACTCATTTTGCTTAGAAAACTATTTATTATTTATAAACAACTATAGAGCATAATAATAGAATGAACGAGTGATAACACATTTTGTAAATAAGTGGAATGAAAGTTTTAAGTGCCTTCTGAATAGATTTATTTCTATAGTTTTTATCATATACAGTCATTTTCCTCCTGATGTGGGACCAAGACTGATCCTTGTATTTTTAGTTCTTGTTCCAATCAAGATAATTTCTGTCATAATTTTGTATGTTTTTGTTGTCGTTTGTCTGTTTTTTTTTTTTTTATTATTATTATTATTACAGTATATATTTTTTTCCTTATTTTGTGTGTTTTTGTTGTGGTTTTTGTGTTGTTGGTATTATTTAAATTATTCTCTCTCAGTGTGTGTGTTTTGGAATCATTTGGTTGTTTCTTATGTTTCTGTTATTTTTTGTGTATTTTCAAGTGATCTTGTGTATTTTCCTCTGTGTCTGTTGTTTGTTTTTGTGTGTTGCTGGAAATAGTAAGTATTTTCCACTCTGTGTGTGTTTTTGGAATCATTTTTTGTATTTTGTTGTTGTTTTTCTGTTTTTTTGGGGGGGGTTATGTAATAAATCTAGATTACCTCTTATCGCGCTAGCTTCTGTGATTAAATCAGTGTGTGCTGGACTACGAACCTCGCTCTCTGCTGGTCCAAACAAACATCTGACCTAAATACAGTGAAATTACTGTTTGTTCTTTTAAGTCCAATAATTAAGGCATAAAATACATTTTCAGTTGCACTTTTAAAAAGAAAAAGAACTATTATGCAGTTTTGCATTGTTTACTATAGAAGCAGAATTTAAATTAATAGGCTGCTTCTTCATTTGTATAATTCCTTTATTAATTTATTTCATTCAAGATTTATTTTTAGTTAAATTGCATTGTTTTGAATAGTTTATCAAGGGATTCTTTTGACAATGAAAAATAAAAGGAAAACAGTATAGTTTTTTTTTTTTTTTTTATAGTTTTTTCCCCCAAAAAATAAAGGAACATTTTTCAGTCATTTTTCTACAGTCCCATTTTGTAAAATAAATCGTGAGAGAATCATATTGTGAACCCAGTATAGTGAATCGTATCGGGAGTTGAGTGAATCGTTACATCCCTACTTTCATTTGTTAATTTCTCTTTCTCTCATGAAGTGCCATTGCGTACCTCCATTTGAGAAACACTCGTGTACATGAACTCTTTCTCATATCAGGGTTTCAGCAGTGTTGAACAGAGAGGACATTGATAGAATGGTAGAAACAAGTGTTCCTCTTGTTATTACACACTGATCTCTACGTGTTGTCACAGAAACATCTCAGCACTGCAGACAAAGGCTAATACTCCACAACTGTAGATGCCAACGCACGTACCATCCACTTCCTCTCTCCGTGCCTTGACTTCTTTTTCTTTCCCTTCTCTCGTTTTTTCATTTCCACCTTCCCCAGTTGTTTCTCCACTCTCAATTTCTTTTTACTCTCTTCTCTCTATTACCTCCATTCTGTGTCCTTTTTACTCTGCGGTCCTCTGTGACAGCATGAAACATGACCTCTCGCTCGAGATGAACTCTACGCAGTTGTGCGCACACACACACACACACACACACACACACACACACACACACACACACACACACACACACACACCTTCCCACTCAGAAGAAATCCCAAATGCTATTTCCAAGTGTTCTAAAGCTGAGGGAAGATGAGGGCTTATTGAGATGAAGCACGGGGGCCTTGGGGAGGACAACACCGACATGATTGTCTCCTGAAACCCATGCCCACTCGCGGCCACAGCTAACCACAATGAGGGAAAAAAGAAAGAAAGAAGAATAAAGTAGTATTTCAACTCTCTGCCTTTTGCAATTCATCACCAGTGTATACCAGCAAGCTGTGCAGTTAAGCTATCGCTCCCGTGGAGAAAAAGTGCGTCCTTAAATCAGATTGTCCATAAAAGTAAGCTGCTGGTCTCGCCAATCTATATCATTCCTACACAGTGGTTTCCAACACGCCTGATGCAACAGTCTGTGCTGCTTTTATAATCTCAGTAGATTATTGGTGGAATATCTAACAATGGAAGGGTAATGTTAAAGAATAAGAAACTACCCTTAAAAAAAGCTTTTTTTTTAAATTTAATTTATTTATTGATTTATCTAAAAAAAATTTTTTAATCTATTTTATTTCTTATCTATTTATTTTATTTTATTTTTTTAATTTGTCTGCACATGCTGTTGAAGGTCAACACTACATGGAGTACAATCTTTTAACAACAGCAATGCATGTTTTGTTATTGCAATTCAATAAATGAATTGATTTTATTGCATAATGCAAATAAAAAATAAAAAAAGAAAGCTTTAACCATCGAGCCTAAGTGGGCCGGTCCACTATGTTTTGTTATTTTTGATGAGCGAGTGGAGGCAGATATGGTAAGGTGGTTACAAATAGTCCAAAAGGGGCAAGAATAGAGTTAAACGTGACTAAAATGAGCCAAAAGCAGTCAAGAGTGGCTAAAAAATGGGCAAATGAAGAGGAACCACTTGGTATGTAATGGAAAAGGGTAGCTTTATTGTAGCAAACAGTAGTGAAAAAGGGCAAAAATGTGGAACAAAAAGAGGCAAAATGTAGGTAAAAAAAGTAGTATTTATTGGGCAAATGTTGGTTTATTTGTATGAAAAGTGGATAAAAGTGTCAAAAAGAATTTGCAAAAATTTACAAAAAACATAAAAAAAGGGATATTTATTGGCAAAAGGTAGATAAAGTCTAAAAAAAAAAGTGGCAAAAGAGGCAAAAATGTGACAAGGAATGTTGTGAAACGGCCAAAAGTAAAAGTAAAAGTGGTCCTGAAATGTCCATGCTATCTTTATTTAGTCCAGTAGTTGTAAATAAATATCAAAAAGTGGTGATTTACAAAAGGAAATTCATATGGTGATAAAAATATTTTAGTCAGGTGATCATTTTTTTACCCAATCAAAAAATGCCATTTTCATGTGTTTATGAGACTATGCCTTCACCAGAGACACCTCAAATACTCCAGAAAGAGGTGGACCAAAGACCAAGTCTTCAGATTCATTTTTTTTATTTTTTGTAAAAAAAAAAACGTGTTCTTACGCTCTTCATTTTTCGGTAATTTTGGTTAATATTTTTACACACAGACAAAGTTTAAAAAGAAGCAACGCATAAGTCACATTACTGGTGAATTCAAACGTTATTAATACATAAATAAATCAAAACCAAAAAATGGATGTTACGTAAAAAAACATGCTAATGATATGTGATTAAAGGAACCAGAGGTGATGTAATGAATCTACTGGCGCTCCTCGTTTCTTGTGATCAACTTTCGTGTGTGTTGACGGCTGCTGTTAGTGGTATTTATAAAATAAACATTTTTACTACCCTCAAAAAAGCTGTAATTGTTTTTGTTTTGTTTTAGAAACATCTATTGTTCCTCACACCAGCCTCACAGTCGATAGTCAGTCACCAGTTTATTTGGATACTGTTTGGAACGTAACACCGTGAAACAAAACATAACAGTGAGCAGCTTTTTATGAGCTAAAACATCCACAGACTGAATGAAAACTGCTGAAATCAATCCTAAACAGTCCTATTGTGTGTGGAGAACTGGTCCAGGACCTGGGGAGAATATCAAAATATCACACAAACAGAACAAGTTTAAAACAGAAAAATGCTGCTTTTTAGGTTTTCTGTATTTCTGTTTTTGGTTTTAAATCAGTAAATCTAAACAACCATTGTTTATTTGTTATTTTGATTTGGTTTTAAAACAGAAAAACCAAAGAATGAAGGGTACACAGATTGAAAACCTTCACCAAGTAGAATACATTTTGACCTGCATTTGCATTAATAACAATACAGTAAGTTGAAATTAATCACCATTTTTTAGACAAATCTAGATGAAATCCACAAAATGAATATCTAGTGTGAACCTCAGGGCTAACAGTATGGATGCTTTCTGTCTCTGAAGAGCATCAGCTTCACCTTTAATTAACTTCATAAATGATAGATAATATGCTGTAACCTTGAGAAACTTAAAATGTATTACTTTGTAAAAAAAAAAAAAAAACAAAATATCTTCGTCAAACCAATTTTCACAAAGAATCCCTTTGGACCAATTAGTGCTGGTTCTTATAACAAAAAGCCTCTACAAGCATGTTTGCAACTATATTTTTAGGTTTAATCTTTCTAATCGTGCTTTGTTGGTAATTGATCCACTTTTAATTCAAGCCAATCCACAGAGAATATCACCGTCTATTTAAAAGCGTGTTTGATTTCAAACAAGGGCCTTTTCACAGACATTCAGCTGTAGTAAGAGGCTCTCGTTATTGGTGCATTTTGAAGTTCTGCTTGAATGTGAATATTAGATCCTCACAAAAAAAAAGACATGAATGGATAAAGAAGAGGAAAGACAACAAAGATAGACTTTACAGCAGGGGTGGACAACAAGAAGAAAAAGAAGCCTTTATTAAGTATGTGGCTCTTTACAGTATATCTTAATTCTAATTATTAATTCCCCAGGAAACCTTAGACGGGGAAAACTTTTTAACCCCTTTTACAAATTTTCTTTGGTTATTTTGCAACTTCCTTTTTGCCCCTTTTCAAAAAGTTTTAACACTTAAGCTACTTTTTGTCAATAAATATCCCTTTTTTTGCCCATTTTCATTGTTTATTTGACACATTTTGACACTTTTTATCCAAAAATACTACCTTTTGCCCAATAAATACCACTTGTTTCCTTTTTTACCTACATTTTGCCTTTTTTGTTTCATATTTTTGCCCTTTTGTTACTATTGTTTGCCAAATTTTGCCCATTTAAGCTACCGTACCTTCTGCCATTACATACCACCTTTTCCCGCTTTTTTTTTGCCTACTTATTGGACTGCTTTTTGCCCATTTTGCTCTTTTCTTGACACATTTTTGCCACCGTTATTTAACTTTTGTGACTTGCATTGGAGAAAGTTGCACCGGCCTTCATAAGCCGTGTGATGGGCCATGTTATAATAATCATTTAAAAAATATAAAAATTGTCGCGTCGACCCAAAGCCGGTATGTTAGATGGCAAGTCCACATCTGTATATAAAAAAAGAGACAGGCAAACAAATCAAAATATTTTCAAGCTCTAATTTTATGCGGCCCCCAAAGTAAACGTACAAAATGAAATGCACAAAACAAAAGCAAGAACACATTACAAAATACAAGGAATTACAACATTGCAGAAAAATACAGTAAAAGACAAAAAAAAAACTGAAAGTACTTCAAAAACACACAAAACTACTACAAAATGATTAAAAAACATATATGAAATTACAACAAATGTCTGCAAAAACACAAAAAAAACCCCACAAAAATAACTCTGCAAACCCTCAGTACTAACAAACGAGCAAAAACGGCAACTGAAATACACAAAAATGACTACAAAAAAATGCAAAATGACAGCACAAATACACAATGACACCAAAAAGCATAAATGTTATGGAAAAAATACATAAATGAACAGAAATGCACACAATGCCTCATAACAAACAAGACAACAACAAGCATACACTGAATGACAGAAAAACACAAATTACTATAAAAGTCTGCTGTGCTTGAGGTTTTTCCTTGCATCGATACAATCGATTGATTACTTTTAAAACGGCTTTAGATCGATCTATGTCATCAGGAAGGACAACTTGCCGAGCACAGATCAATGTAGTTGGATGATAGTTGCACCCTTAGTGGATACTGTGAATATTTAAATGTGAAAATCTTTCATTAAATTGAAGTTAGGCTCCAGTTGGTTCATGGTGGATACTGTAAAGTCATGTCCTGAAGAAGTACATTACACAGATTTAGGACATTCTCACAACTCATCTACGTTTGGCATGCACAGAGGTGTTTCAATATCACACTGTGAATCTAATCGTCCACCGCGAGCTACGAATCTTCCAATGCACCCGGAGAATAGATTATGATAATTCCATAACTACCTTGAAAGCAGGAGTCATGGGGCTTTGTGCGGAGACATCAGCCACCTGCCATTACTTCCTGCAGAGGTGGAACAGCAGGAGGCGGAACCATGGAAATTTATCAAGACACACTCGCACACAACCTTTCACCTTCTTCTTCTGCATTCATTCTGTGTGGGCACTGTGTGTGTGTGTGTGTGTGTGTGTGTCTGTGTGTGTGTGTGTGTGTGTGTGTGTGTGTGTGTGCATTTTCTGACACACATGGTCATCTTTGAATGGTTTAATTGTAAAACACAAAAGCTTCTTAGACAAACCTTTGGTCACGTAACTAAACGGTAATTCTGAATACGTCTGAATCCATCTTTGAGGTAAACTTCTACTGGTTTTTTTCTTCACTTGCTCTACTAGGAAGCTAACTAGCAACAAGCTAACTAGTAGAAGAATGGGGTCATTTCACAAATGGCCCACGCACTTCGGTCTAAAAAAATTCGAAAATTTCCGCAAATGGTGAAATAACCCAAAATAAAAATGAAGAAGTCACAAAGAAACATTGTTTTATAACCCAAGAAATATTAACCTTTATACCAGAGGTAGGCAACTTCTGTCACAGCGGGGCCACAAAAAAGTGTATGTTTGATCGGAGGGTCACATGATCAACATTCATAATTCAGAATTAGAATAATGAGCTACCTGAGCATTAATACAGGAAAGAACAAACGGTTTTTAGGGTAATTTTGTGTGTTTTTCTCTCATTCTGTGTATGTTTGTTGTTGTCTTGCTCGTTGTGAGGCATTTAGTGCATTTATGTTGTCCTTTTTTGTATGTTCCTGTAAAATATATGTTTTTTTGTAGTCTTATGGTGTATTTTTGCTGTCATTTTTGAATGATTTTTGTGTATTTCTGATGTCCTTTTGCTTTTTTTTGCTAGTGCTGTGGGTTTGCAGAGTTATTTTTCATGTTTTTCTTGTCTTCTGGTGTACTGTTGTAATTTTCTGTAAATTTGCATATGTTTGTATTACTGTTGTCATTTTATTCATTTTTGTAGTAGTTTTGTGTGTTTTTTTTGAGTATTTTCTGTGTTTTTCTCTTGTCTTTTACTGTATTGCTGTTATAATTCTTTGTGTTTTTTTTTATGTATTCTTGCTCTTGTTCTGTGTATTTTTCTGTCGTTTTTCTTTATTTCCTTTAGGGGACGCATACAATTAGACAAAGGGCCGCATGTGGATAGAAAAATAGAAAGAAAAAATAGAATATATGGACCGTCTGGAGATTCACGCCAACCAAAATGTGTGTAACATACAATAATGTAACATAATTGATAATGTTGATTACAAGAATTTGCGTTGATGCATTGGTTAATGTTGTAAATTCATGATAAAATCTTTCTGCTTCATTTTTGCTGCAGTACCATAACATGAACTGCAGGGTGCAGCGTCACTGACATTTACATTGTGAAGAAAAATTGCGCAACAGAAGAAGAATCAAACGATGGTCACGTGAGGATGGGGAAATTACAAGATAAAAAGTCTTAGCTAGATTACATAAACCGTTTAAGAACAAAATGTAAAAAATATGTTAAAAGTCACAGAAAATCAGGGAAGATTTTCGGATAAAAGTATGTTTTAAGAAGTGATTTTAACATCACGTCACACAATTCATCCTTTTTTTACGCGCTTCGGTTTCCATTTCCTGTTTTGAGCCTCTAAAACACACACTTTTTAGAAATGTGTGAAAGCTTTGTGAAAATATGTGGTTTAGTTTCTGGTGAACGGACAAGGAGGTTTATGGGAAAAATATAGTGGCTCAGTCGACATCGCTGGCAAACTGATTTACAGGGCGACATCACAACCTTTCATATTTCTTGGTTTGTTGTGATGGCGTGCTATTTTCCACTACACCAGCACGCTGCGTACAAAACACTCCATAAGTACACACCTGAAGGTTCTTTCTTCAATTGCTATAAAAGTGAAATAGGAGCCCATTGTGAAAATCACCTAAATCTCATTTTTTCCTGCAGTTCAGGAAAAATGTTGGAAAAAGTCTTAAACTGTATATATAAAAAAAAAAAGTTGGATTACCAGTGTAAAATATAAGTGGTAGATAAATTAGTTGGCGGTCATAAAAACTCTGCTTTTGTGTTTCTGAGTGACTGACGTGTTTGGAAGTGATGAAAAATCCAGTCAGTGTAATTTTCCTTTAATTTGGAAGCAAAAAAAACGGTGATTTTTTCTCTAAATTGAAACTCCTAAATTGCCACACGCATGCCATCTTCAAAAAACACGTTGAGCACATTTAATAGCATGAATTTATCTGGGGAAGGTTGACTTGATTTTAAGAAAGTAATTCAAGCATCAGCCACAGCACTTAAATATCTGAATCAGACTCACAAATAACATAAAATATAGCTTTTAAAATAGGTTTTTATTACATTTTTGGTGTGAGCTATGAAAAAAAAAAAAACCTAACCATGACTGAAGCTTACAGTATTTTTCCTCAAGCAAAGTAATGGATTTTATTGTAATAAATGTAACAAAAAATAACAACAAAAGCTCCTGGATTATTTTAGGAACAATGAGTTTAAATAATAAGCTACAGAAACTATGGCCATGTCAACTTTTTATTCCTGTGGAAATGAAATGATTTAAGATACTAAAGAATGGCGTCCTTGCCATATAAGAGTAGATTAACACCAGGTAAATGATAATCAAGTACCGTATGTTATAATTTATTAACTATTTTTATTTTATTTTTATCTTGAAAAGCAAAATGTAAAAATAATCTTCTTCCGTCCTGTACTTTGTCTGTTTTTGTTATTGTTTTTATACACTTTTGTGTTTTTATTTGTATTGTTTTTCTTGCAAGTAGAAAAAAATAAAAAATGAAATTAAGAAATAGTCCATTGTGCAAAAAAAAAAAAAAAAAAAGAAAGAAAGAAAAAAGGCAAAATCTATTTAAAATAGAGTTGGACAATATTAGCCATAAAATTGTATATCGGGTGATATCGATATCTGTTATTCCACAGATATTGATAAACCAACATTTGATGTTTGTGCTTTATATATAAAGAATGGCACTTTTTCCATTACTGAAGTTAGAGAAGTATTATTATTTTTTATTTTGTTTCTTTGTGGATTACATCTAGTTAGGAATCACATTAAAAATAGCCATAACCTGTTATTTCCATGGAGATAAATATGATCTGACCTAGAATTAGGTTAGTGGGGAGGAAAACTGTGTATATGTCTATATCTGTAAATATTGGAAAAAAGAAAATATAGTTTTCGTACAATATCAACATATTGGATATCAGCAAAAAGCTAATGTAGGGTTAACCATTAGAATGTAAGTGTTTTTTTTTTGATAATTCAACAATGCAATTATGTAATAACAAATTTATTAAGAGACTCAACCAGACTCAGTAACATTAGCATTAAAGTTCATTAGCATTTCATGTTTTAGTTGAAGGTTTCACAAGTGTCCCACCCAAAATGACTTCTTTTCTCTGGGTTTGTGTTTGTCTTCAACAGTTCATGATTACTCGCTAACTTCAGCCACCAGAGCGTGTCAGCGCACTGTTTAAGGGAGAGTAAAGGTTCCTTAGGAGAGCTCTTCTTCTCTGCTTCATTGTCTACTACCAAACCGCAGAGTTAGAACTGTCGCCCCCTGTTTTTATCCTCTTTCTGGAAACAAAACATGGTGTCATACATGCCTTTCATTTTGCCTGATTATTTAGAGCAACCAAAAGCAGCACAAGTTGGTATTTTTACCAAAAAAGCTGCTAAATTATATTTTAAAAAATGAACCCTTTACTCCAGTAGGAAATAAAGGCACTGGGGCCGTGTGACATCATCAATCACGTGATTTCAAGATGGAGGAACACAGGCTCTAAAACTGTAAAGTAGTCCTATTTTTAACAAGGTGATAACATGAATATGATAATGTGTACAAAATAATGTGTTTTGTTAGACATAAATTTATTAATAAGTACATGTCAAAGGCCACATTTGTAAAAACAGTGGAGGATCCCTTTAAGAAAAGGTAACCTTAGCTCATTTAATGAGAGTTTTGCTACATACTGTATGTTGAGTCAATGTTAAGGAGGAAAAGGTGTTTAAGTTGGTGGTTCTACTGTTTTGGCTCCAGTACCCCCTTTCTCTTATTTCTGAATCCAAGTACCCCCTTTTTCTGACTACAACATTTTACTCAGAACAATATGAAAAAGCAACTATAGAGCATAATGACAGAATGAATAATAACACACATTTTAAAGAATCTCACTGTAAATAAGCGAAATTAAACATTATTTAGAGTCTCCTGGATGTTCTAATCAAGATCATTTCCATCATCATTATTATGATTATCATTTTAAAAAAAAAAATAAACAAATCCCCATATTTTTTATGCTTTCTTTGTTATTTTTCCACTTTCTCTCTTTCAAGGACCCCCTGAAGTGCCATCGTGTACGTACCCCCATTTGAGAAACACTGGTTTAAGTCACGCTGACTGCAGTTCACGACTCCATGACGACATGACTGAAACCCCAAATTGAAAAATGGCTCCCACTTTGTCCGGGTCAGTGAACTCAACGCGCACGTGTGTGTGTGTGTGACAAAAACAGAAGCGCAAAATCAGCACTTTGTTCAGGAATAGATAGACTGCATCTGCATGAAAGGCAGGTTGAAATAGTAGAAACCTTTTAGTGCATTGGTGGTGTACTATAAATATATATATATATATACACTATAAATGGCCTTTTATTGAGCAACAAATCAGAAAGGACTACACAAATGTGTGCCGTCTCCTTCCCTCATCTTTTTGTCTCTTTTGGTTGTTTGCGTGTGTGTGTGTGTGTGTGTGTGTGTGTGTGTTGCTTCATGACAAGCCAAGCACCCCCCCCCCACCAGCCGTCTTATCCTCTAACATCCTGATCCATCATGCTGTGGTTCAGACACCACAGCGCCCTCTGCTCTCATCTCCACCTCCACCCTCCACGCTGCCCTAGCTCAATCTTCCCATCCCTTCACCCGCTAACCTCCCTCTCCTCATTTCCACCGCTCTGTGGAGATCTGACCCTAGGGTGTAGCATTTCAACATCCTTCAGATTCTTCCAACTTCATCTACCTTCCTCTTCTTAAGTGTTTCTTTAAGTTTCCCATATTGGCCAGAAAACTACCGTATTTTACTTCTCTTCCCGCCATCATCCCGTATTAGTATTCTCCCGTATTATAATGTAATAATAATTTAAAGATAAATGAATGAAAACATTCCTCTGCCTCTCCAATCTGAAAGCCGTCCCTAGCTTCATGAGAACTGCCACTTAAAGTGGCCCGGGTGGAAGTTCTCGCGAGTTAAGAGATTAGATTAGATTAGATTAGATTAGTGCCGACAGCAGAAACAAACCCGGAAAAAACTAAAAAGAAATAGATGGATGTAAAACAACAAAGAAGCAAATCTACCTTCCTAAAGCAGGGTACAAGTTCATATTTGTTCCCATCATTTCAAGTGTGGATTTTTTATACACAAGCTCACATCACATCCTTAATTGATTAATCAGATAAAAAATCCACTTTGTAAAGCACATTTAAACTCTGCTTAAGCTGATTAAACTGAAATAAAAGTATCTCATGCACAAACGCGCGCGTGTACAAACACAAACGCTTATGCGCGCACAAACAAAAAATTGTGCGCACACAATAACAAAATCCCTCGTGCGCCCACAAAACTTGTGGTGCGCGCGCACACACACTCGTGCGCGCACACAAACACTTTGTGTGCACGCACACAAACACTTTGTGTGCACGCACACAAAAACATGTGGTGCGCACACACACACACACTCGTGCGCACACACTTTGCGTGCACGCACAAAAACTTGTGATGCGCACAAACAAACACTTGTGGTGCGCACACACAAACACACACTCGTGCGCACACACAAACACAAACACTCGTGGTGAGTGCACACACAAGCTCTGCAGGTGAAGCAAACAGCTGTGTCACGTTCAGTGACATCCCACAACGCAACGAATCGATAATGAAATTCGTTGCTCTGACTCCCCTGGACCCTAGTCCGGGGTACAAACTGCCCACGGCCACTTGCCCACACAGCTGGAAAATTAAGAAGTTGTCAGGGTGAAAAGGTTCAGAGTGTTTTTGTGTGTGAGAAAATGAGAGAAGTAGTCATAGATCAGTCCTGTGAGTGGGTTAGAGGACGTAGAAAGCTATTACGTACTACTGTGAGACCATTGGCAGAGAATGAGAGATCAGGTTAAGCAGACTAGATGGTGCAGATGATGGAGGGTGTCCAGCTGTTACTCCACCACAATGGGTTAATGAGTATCACAGTATCCATCCAACTCACCATCTCATTCACATTAGCCTGGCACTCTTTGTTGAGGAGGATGAATATGAAGCCTTGCCAAACATCAGCCACTGTGGGTTTTCCACTACAAGGATAATAGTGCTAATAGTGCATAACTTCACTGCTCGTCTTTAATTCCAATCCAAACTAAACTCCCAGTGGGACAGTGGAAACACTAAAACAGAGTATTAATACTTGATGTGCTGTGTTCCCACTGAATGTGAATTTTCCTAAACAGGCCGGTCATAATATTGTGGCCTTGACTTAGTCCTTCACAAAGTTGCTTCTGGGTTTTTTTTTTACAATTTTAAAAACTGGCTTTAGGTTGGTGTTAAGACAGCTTTCATATTCACTTAGTTTGTAAAGCTCTGAATGACCTTTCCTCTTTGTATTCATCTGATATCTAAAATGGATGCTAAACCCAAATAAAAAAAAAGAGCTCAACAGAAAGATTATTACATGTTAACACAACCAATAGGAACGAGCAGCAATTTAGATGCTGCATTTGCAAAAATGTTTTTAAAAAAAGCACACGTTTGTGTAGGTCGACATGTTTGACAAACTTATTGATTACTCAAGGAGGTAGGGATGTTTTCCAAATTTTGTACTTTATTTGGTACTGACCACATTCCGTCATACTATAAAGTACAAGAAGAACACAGGAAAATGCAAAATACTGTAGCTACAAAAACACACAAAATGATCAAAAACAAAAACAAAATGGAAAGGAAAACGTAGACAGAAACGTACAAAACAGCAACAAAAACACAAAATAGCTTAAAAAAAGCCCACACAAATGACTCCACAACACACAAATCAGCAACAAAAACACACTAAATGACTGAAAAAACACAAAACAATAAAAAAAAAAAATGACAAATAAATCCCTCAAATCCTTGAATTCACTTCATCAATCAAAAATTCAGCTGAACAGAAAACATTTTAAACTATTATATGATAACGGGAAATAAATGACAAAAATTAGTCCAGAAAACCCCCCCCCAAAAAATAAACAAAAACAAAAACACACAAGTGGAAAATCGACACATGGTCATTTGATCCATAAAACTCACGTAAACACATTTCATTCCAATATTTCGGAGACCCTCCATTGTGTTACTGACAACTTCCTGTTAACTTCAAAACAAGAGCCCTATTTACAAAAAAACTTATGGAATACAAGAAGATATGCTTTTATTTTGAAAAGGGGATATTTGATTTATTATTTTTTTTTTAGCTCTAAGCTGGTCCCAGGACCATTTTACATTCCATTCACAATGCATCATGGGACTGTTGAGTATGACGAATTGACGTATTACAAAAAATGTATGAAAATGAAGCACAATTTGTATCCCTTTATTTTTTTTTACTCCATCCTCTATTGTGCATTTGTTTTAAACGTATTTACCCTCTATGGATCCTAATCACACAGTTTCTCCAGAGAAAAGGAAAGAAATAGGAGTACGTAGAGCTGGATTTTAATTTGTGCATTAGTAGGAGGAAAGAAAAAAAAACACTGATCAGTTGTAAAGGATTTTCATATGGAAGAAACACTGCTTTGTGAAACAAATGCAACATTAAAATTACTAACTGTTGGGTAAGAAACATTTTCAATTGGTACAAAAGTGTATTTACAGGTAATTTTATAATTTATTTTTCCTGATGGGGAGAAGTTTTTAGAATTTGCTTTCTTTCCACCCATATATACTGTGTATGTATGTATATATATATATATATATATATATATATATATATATATAAATAACTGTACACAACTATGATATACATCATTTTGTTCAAGTGTTTTTCTTCTTCTACATAAGCTTTGAATAATGAATGTTAAAGCTTGTGGATGATATTTTTCTTTATTAGCTCGTCAGGAGATGATCTATCCAATGCACATTTGTAGTCAGAAAGCATTAGTCCATGGTTTGAATTAATCAGAATTCTGATTAATTTCTGACTCCTCTGGCTGTTGATAATTAAGTTATTACACAGAAACATTGCACGGTACATCAACACAGGATAAGATGATCCAAATGAATATGCATGAGTTTGTTATCGTGTAACATACGACATGAAAACCAGTCTGCTGGGACATGTCATCAACACAACTTTAACAAAACAGGACAAAAGTTACATAAAGATACATTTATTTATTACATAATAACCAGTTATCTTGATGGTGTCTTTTTTATTAGCACCACTGAGTGACTTCTCTATTCTCTCCCATTCCTCTCATTGTGTTTTTCACTTTGTCTAATCTCCCTCTGTCCAAAGATCCAGCTCTAATCTCAGAGCAGCGTTAAAAAGACTCCAACGATCGCTGGGTACACAACAACCGGCGCCAGTAGAAACCGCTCAATGTCTCATGCTGCAAAAAACACTAATGACCCTGGAAGCACATGATGGTCAGGATAAAACGGAGATGGACAACTGGTGGCTCAATATGTGGCCCCCAAAGCAACTGGAACAAAATAACTACAAAGACACAAAAAAAATGACTCAAAACACAAACAAAATGACAAGAAAAACACAAACATGGTGACAAAATGTGCAAAACAGCAAAAGAAACACAAAATAACAACAAAAACACACCAATAACTACAAAAACACACAAATTGACTCAATACACAAACAAAATGACAAGAAAAAAAAGAAACGGTGATAAAAATGGTGATAAAAACGTGCAAATCAGCAACAATAACACAAGATACTGTAGCTATAAAAACACACGAATAGCTCCAAACAAACAAAATGACTAGAAAAAGACATATATGTTGACCAAAACAGGCAAAACAGCAACAAAAACACAAAAAAGCTACAAAAACACGCAAATAACTACAAAAACACACAAAATGACTCAAAACACAGACAAAATTACAAGACAAAAAACAGAAATATGGTGACAATAATGTGCAAAACAGCAATAATAACACAAGATAGCTAGAAAAACACAATCATCTACAAAAACACTAAAATAAACAAACCAAAAAATAAACAAAATGACTCCAAAAAACACACTAATCAACAAAATGATGCATGAATGACAAATAAAACCTTTGAATCCTTGTAACCACTTCATGAACCAAAAATTCAGCTAAAACAAACATTAAACTGATACATTTATTATTTCATCCTCATGAGAAATAAATGTCCAAAAAACAACAAAATAAACAAAATACAAAATGCCAAAAACACACCAAACAACACAAATACACATAAAATGGCAAAAAATATTCAAAATGAATTATTGATACCCCTTTAATTAACAATCACTTTGTGCCAAAATAGAAAATTCAGCATAAAAATACACATTAAAACAACCCAACAACAACAAAAACAAAATCCTTTGTTCTTCCTGTGTGCTCAGATTGGGTTTTAATCTAAATGCTAAAATGAATTCTAGATGTTTCATGGCCCCTGCTGTAAAAAAGTTGCCACTCACTCCCTGGTATTTAATTTAAGAGCACGTGAAAAAGATGTGTAACTTCCATCAATTAAACTTTTATTATCAGCTGTTGGTCACATGACACATGTTAGGGTGTTTCCAGTGTTTTGTAATAAACAATCAGTGAAGCCAGAGCTGCTATGGAGAGCTTGAAACTGAGATAGACGCCTCAGTGTGTCGCAACTATGGAGAAAACATCATAATTACTCCTCAAGTGTGCCTTTTCCATTTTCCCCTTCCACTTTTGATCCTTTCACCAGGCAGTGTCCATATGTTGTGTTGTTTTTTGTGTGTGTTCAAGCTTGGATATGTTGCAGTGTGTGTGTGTGTGTGTGTGTGCGCGCTATGAGACGGAGCGAGGAAAGCTTGGAAAATCCCATTAAGGGGATATGTATTGGTTTGCAGTGTTATTCAAGGCTTTCTGGGACATTAGTAGCGACATATCTTTCAATGTCAGTGCGAATGGTGGAAAACAAACTAATCTGCTTCCTGCCTCGCTCTCCTCTCCCTATTTTACTTGTTTTCTTCACTCTGTCACAGCGCATCAATCTTTGTCTCCTCACCATTTCTCCCGTCTTGTCATTGTTTGGCTACTGCAAGGTCTAGCATTTTGCTTTTGCAACCTTTTCTTGGGGCCACAGATATTATTTTTGTTTGCAACAATAGGAAACTATTGTTGCAAACAAGGAAACAAAAATAATATCTGTGTTCTTTCTACTCTGAAACTTTTTACAGTGCAACACAAAGGCGGAGCTTTTGATTCTTGCCGGGGGAAAAAATAGAGTTAAATATATACTAAAGTAATTATGCAAAAATGATTAGTAACATAATTAATAATGTTGACTCGTCGCGTTGACGCGTTGTTTAATAGTGTAAATTCATGATAAAATCAGGCAAAAAAAAAGGGAAAAATTAAGCAATAGCAGAAGAACCAACCTAAAGTTTAAAAAGTTTGGGATTATTTCACTGAAAATGAATATTACACATTTGAGGTGGAACTAACATCTGTGACATGAAACTAACAGTAATTCAAAGCAGCAGAAAACTTTTTTTTAAAATATTTTTTCAAATGAATTTCGGAAAACTGTAATGAAAACTTTTGACGTTTTGTAAACGCACTCTTAATAAAATAAAAAATAAAAGTAGAAAGACAGAAGGTATCACATGTGTTAAAGGGATCCTTCACTGTTTTTACAAATGTGGCCTAAAACCTCTGAAATGTCCTTATTCATAGATCTATGCCTAACAAAACACATTATTTTGCACCATATTCGTTTTATTAACTTTTAAAACTAGGACTACTTTACCCTGTGCGCGCCATGTAGAGATGACATCATTGATGATGTGATTATCCTCTTTTAGTCCATTGAGTTCTATTGGAGGTGAAGCATTCAGGATCATTTAGCAGCTTTTTCAGTCAGAATTACAACTTGTGCTGCTTTGGGTTGCTCTAACAATCAGTAAAACTTTTAAAAAGTCCATGTAAACCTATTTTGTTTACTGGGAGACGATAAATTAAAACCTAGACTGTGTGCATGTAAATAAAGGCAACCAGGATTCACTGCTGCTCATTAGAATCGGCAGTGAATTGAAGGAGGATTCCTGCAGATCCTGGTGGTCTTTATTTAATGCACACAGAGCTCTTCTTCTCTCATTAATGGTGTCTACGAAACAGCAGAGTGGGAACTGTCGCCCCCTGTGGCCACAGATTTTTTCGGGTCACGGTTTTAATTCATCGTCTCTCATTTAACAAAACATCGACTTTTTTTTTTTAAGTTTTACTGATTTTTAGTGCAACCCAAAGCAGCACAAGTTGTCATTTTGACAGAAAAAGCTGCTAAATGATCCTAAATGTATGACAAATTGAAATACTTAATACTTAAATACTTTTGTTTTCAATAGAAAAAAATATGGTTTTGGGGGTTTAGTTACTCTTTAAAAAATAAATTTTATTTCATTTCTATCTATGTTCTGGTAATTTAAACAAAATGACAGGAAAAACATACAATTCAGAAAAATACACAAAAAATACACAAAAGAACAAAAACACTCAAAGACAACACAAACACACAAGAGGAAAACAATAATGCACAAAAGAACAACAAAAATACACAAGGACAAAACAAAATATACATATTTTATTTTGAAATATTATTTTGCGCTCATATATCCTTTATATTTGACATTAGACTTTGAAGCTTCGGAGAAACATTTACCGGGCGGGAGACGTGCGCACACACTTGTTGACATAGCAATACCTAATAAAACAGATATTGTAAACGTAACCAAACATCTCTTTAAAATCCCTTCGTGAGAAAGAAAACAAAACCAAGAAACAACGTAAAGCGAAGGTTAACAAAACTTCAGAAAGAAACTTTGCTGTCACGTTGAGCAAATGAGATGCTTATTTAAATTGTGTTGTTTTATCCCCTAGGGAATGTCTACAGGCGACGCCGCATGTCATCGTACGAAAGTGCTCATGCGTGCACCGTCAAACTACACATCTAAAAAACATATTCCTCTGGACAACAAACCGAATACCTAGAGCTATAAAAATGAGATTTTCTCCAAAGGAGATCAATAAACTATCTGCTTCATGTTATCATCTCTCGGCATGCTCGTATCAAACATCTTGCCCACTTGAATGCTAACCATGCAGAGCTCTTACTCCCCCGAAGAGGATTCCATTTGATGTTGCCTTCTGATAACAATCTCTGCTGTTTATTATCTGAAGCAGGGACATCGACGGGACGGAAACCACACTCTGATAATAGAAAACCACCCAAATACAAAGGCCTGAGAGGCATATCTTCTCCATTATTGTCAGAAACCCATTTCTTGTTTCCCTATAAGTCGGTTTTGGTCACTGAGCTACAAACCATATGCGGTTCCTCAGATGTATTAGCACATAAAGATGCTCAACACTCTGTGCAACAGGTAAAGTGCTTCATGAAAGACACTCAAACACAAATCTATTTCAGGCGGCAATCGCAGTTGTTTGCCGGAGCGATATTACACGCTGGTGGTTCGATTTGTTGCGAGTTCTCCCTGACTTAATGCGCCTGTGTGTATTATATCTATGAGTTGTAGCTCAGTGAATGCAATGCCTACGGCTCACCCTAAAGCTCCGAGCATGAGAAATGTGGAAAGAAAGAGAAGCAATACTGGTGGAGAAAAAACGGATACAAGAGGAAAATAGAAATATAGCATGTATATAAATTATAAATAATAATAAAGAATGAATAAGGCATATTTAATGTGGGTATTTCATGTTGGCCAAATTCACACAACACGAGCATTCACTTACACCAGGGTTGTCAAACTCATTTTAGTTCAGGGGCCAAATATGGACCAGTTTGATCTCAAGTGGGCCACAGATTTTATGCAGGAAAACGAGTAATTACAACATTAACGTGCCATAGTTTAGAAGGCTTTTATTGTCATCATACACAATGTACAACACAAGGACAACTCTGGTGGTGCAAGAGTACAGGTATAAAGAAAAAAAAAAGTTTGCACTTGTACGTATAAATAAAATACAAAATATGTAAGAAACTGACAATATCTAAGCAATAAGTGACAGATATCTGTCCCAACAGGATCTTCACTTTAAATTTCATACATTTTGTGACTAATTTCTATTTAATTAAGAGAAATATGTCATTATTTTTTAACTTTTCAAAATGGAACTACTTTATTGTTTAAAAGCCTGTATTCTGCAATCGTGAAATCATGTGATTGATGATTGGCCCCACTTTCTGTAAACTTGTAAACTGCATTTAAATTTTCTACATTTTGTGACCAATTTCAATTTTAATAAAAGGAAATACATCATAATTTGAGGATTTTTTTTTATTATTTTGTAAGAATTTGGAGTTTTTTCAACTGTTTAACATTAAAAATGACTGCAATCATGCAGTATAAGCACCGGGAAACTGTGAACCCCTGCAAATATTGTTGAGTTTCATTTACACAATGATTCGTGTTTTCTCTGCCATTTTTACTGCAGCAGAGAAGAAGAGCTCTCCTAAGTGACCTTTACTCTCCCTTAAACAGTGTGCTGATATGCTCTGGTGGCTGAAGGTGGGAAAAATAATAATTTTATCAATTGTGCAATAGTTTTTCATATCAGTCCATTTTTTGTGTATTTTAGAGAACTTATGTGAAATTGTTAGTGAGAAATTGCAAGATTTGTGAAAAAATGTGTTTTTTCCACAATTTGCAATTAAAAAACAACTGAATTTGTGTTAAATAAACAAAGGAAAACTGCAAGCTTTTATTAAATTGGTGAATTTGAGATCTCTACAACTAGATTATTAGGTCATTTGCACAATAATTTGTGTTTTCTGAGCCAAAGTGGATGCTCTAAAGGGCTGATTTGGCTCCCTGGCATTGAGTATGACATGTGATTTCTCTGAATTTTCTTTGAGTCTTTGAGGACGTACAGTGTCTGTGATGAAAAAAATATAGTTTTAATATTTTCCTTTTTCTATAGGGGCTGTTTTGTGTCCCCTCTCAGCTAAGAGGTAAAAAAAAAAGAAAAAACAAGACCTAAAATGCCTTGACTTCATTCCCGGAAGACCATAAACAAGTTTAATGTCCTATTCTGAGTTGTAATGCACACAATGGCAGTAACAAAACCATTAGCAAATCGTTGAAGGTACTGAGCGCTGAGAGCAGCTTTTTGTGTATGGATAATGGGCTTCCTTTGTAAGCTCTTTATATTGACTGATGCCTAATTTTGGCTGAAAAGGCAGAAACAATAGGCTGAATGTACGTTTGATCCTGTTTGGGTAAAGGCTTGTATTTGGAGGTGCAATGTGCCACGTTTATACAGGTCCAGATTTTAGTCTGAGCAAAATAGTGAGGAAAGCAGTTTTTGGAGAAAGATTTTACAGAAGAAACAAGAAGTAGAAGAAGAAGAAAAAGAAGAAGTAGAAAAAAAAGAAAAAGAAAAAGCAGAAGAAAAATAAAAAGTAGCAGAAAAAGAAGTAAAAGAAAAAGAAAAAGCAAAAATAGAAGAAAAAGAAGAAGTAGAAGAAAAAGAAAAAGTAGAAGAAGAAAAAGAAGAAGTAGAAGAAGTAGAAGAAGAAGTAATAGGAGAAGAAAAAAAAGAAGTAATAGAAGACAAAGTAATAGTAGTGGAAGAAGAAGAAGACAACAAAGAAGTAATATTTGAAGAAGTAGAAGAAGCAGCAGAAGAAGTAGACGAAGAAGTAATGAAGAAGAAGACAAAGTAATCGTAGAAGAAGAAGAAGTAGTAGTAGTAATGGGAGAAGAAAAAGAAGTAACAGTAAAAGACAAAGACGAAGTAAAAGTAGAGGAAGTAGACGAAGAAGTAGAAGTTTTAACACCAAGGAGAAAAATGAGAAAGTGATTCAAACAATGTTTTATCACTGAAAAGTGAGACGAATGTAAAAAAAATCCTCATCAGTATTTATCTTTACTGTGGTTTAATGTTCTGTAGCTAAAAAAAAAAAGAGTTTAATTAAGTTTTCTACATGTTAATGTCAAAGCAGAGTACAAAGAGTTTCTGTAACTCTGACTCATTTCACCCACACAATGAGAAAAAAATAAAATAGCACTTTGACCGAAAACACTGTATACAATAAACTGAGTGAATACAGAGAACAGAAAAACAGATAACAGATCAATTCAACAATGTTTGATTGATGAAAAGACGTTTGTACAAGTGAGAAATCTATTAATCATATTCAAATAAAGGATGAAAGACGTGCTGTGTAACTGTTGTCAATAGCTTTTTACTACAGTAATCAGTTTGAAATATTCTGTTTTCCTGTCTGTCACAGGGAATTAAACGTTAGCTCAGTTCCCCATACTAAATAAATAACTATATAAAAAACCATTGTAAATTGTGAATTTTTTTTTAACTCCAACAGGTTCTTGAAACTTCAAATAAGGTTAAAAAGCTCAATTATATTCAAATGATCAATTTATTTATCTTGATTTCTTATGAATTAAGTGTATGATTGATTTTTTTATTTTTTTTATCCTGTAAGCGCACCTCGTATAATAAAATATGTAAAGTAATTCATACTTTATTGTGTAACAGTAAATTAATTTTATCAAGATCGCTCGAAAACTTCAAAAGTTCAAACACTACAAGCACCTCAAATCATCATTGATGGGAAAAGTTTAGTACATATATCTATAAAGCATGAACATGGACAACTGGTGGGCCGGGGGCCACATGCGGCCCCCAACGTAAACGCACAAAATTAAAAAAATACACAACAAAAAAGCAAACAAACAAAATGACAGTAAAAAAAACAAAACACATTCAACAATTCAGAGAAATAACAATAATACACAAAATTAAAATACTCAAAGGACAACAAAATACAGAAGAGGAAAAAAAAATACCACAAACACAAGAGCACGTCAAAATACACAAAATGACTCCAATAAATATATACAATTACAAAAACATGAAAAGGACAAGAAAATATCCAAAATGTGACCCTTAGATCAAACAATCACATTTCTTTGACAAAAGTTATATCTAAGTTATATATAAGTTATAAAAATAATCTATATACACTGCAGTGACTTTTCCCACCCTCAGGAACTATCAGCAATTGGCAAACGGTAATTAAAACGACTTTAACAAGACATTTTAGTGAGAAACCTACAGTCAATTCAGAGAATAACAGATACTGTATGCTTAGAGCCGTTTAAAGAAAATCAATCATCTGTTCTCTTTGAAAGCTTTCCCTGAAGTGCCTGCTCGTATTTATATTGGTAAATAGAGACGCTTAAATACATGAATATATAACCACCGTGTGAAACACACGCACGTAAACAACCAAAGCAGATCTGGGTGGCAAAAAGTTAAATAAAAAAAAAGCAACTTTACGCAAACATTTTCAATGGTAGCCTTACTTAAGATGGCTTCACAGCTCATAACACACCACAGCACACATCACTCAGTTCATACGCCTTGTTGTCATGTAAATAAAAGCAGCCACTTTACATACAGACACCAAACAGATCTGCATACCTTTATAAGTTTATGAGCATCAGAAGCTAAACTAGAGAATAAAAGTTGGGAAACTAACAGAAAATATGGGTCTTACTAATTTTTTCAACAAAGTTGAGTGGAAATTGCAATATAACACTGAATATATGTGGAATATATCTGTTAACAGGCAGTCAGAGAAACAGAAATGTCAATTCACAGTATCTCGCTTCACCTTCGGAAATGAAAATAGCTATAAAGTCACAATAAACTTGCACAATATCACACTTTTCCACGATATTTTTAATTCTAGTTTTAGCAAGTGTAGCAAACGGCTGGATGTCGAATCTCACGCAAAATCTCAAGTGTTTTGTGTCAGAGAATTTCTGCTTAAATTAATGACCAATAAGTACCTGTAGTGGAAATATGTATAACAAAAAATGTTTTTTGAGTGCACCAATTTTTGTTTATTGATATACATTAAACACATTTTTGTCATATACATTTTCCCCAGAGGTACCATTGAAACATGTTTGGTACGACTTCAGGAGGTTTAATAGGTTGTGGTGACATTTGATTTGGGAACGCTGATTTAAAGCAGAACTAAGTAACTTTTTCACATTAAAGGTCTCATATCATGCTATTTTTCACCATCTCCATTTCTTCTAAGAACCCCTAAAACATAGTATTTGAGGTTTATTTTCCCAAACTCGCCTGTTTTCCAGAGTTTTAGCCTCTGAAAAGTCACTTTCTGAGCAACTCTACACAAACAGGCTGATTTGCGGCCTACTTATGCATATTCATGAGTGGGCGTAGGTGACGTAGGGCCAGAGGACGGCCCGCCCTCGTCCCACATAGCTGAGCTCATGCTGCTTTATAAACACGAGACAGAGCGTGGGGGCGGGGCGTTCACCGGTACATACATAGACTCTAGAAAATGCATACATAGCACTGCACGAAGGACGCTGAAATGCTGACATTTGTGGGAGTGTCTGTTTACATGTTAATCACGGCAGAGAGCTTCCTGGAGGCGTGGCTTCTCCAGCTCAGTGCCGCGCCAAATTCATCATCAAAGTGGTAACGCATCATCAAATTGTAACGAGGTGTTTGGGCTCACCCTGCAGTAAGAAAGCAGCAAATCACCCTCTACCTAACGATTGAAGGAACCAATGAAAAAACACTTTGGGCATGTGTATGAAGTCCTAATAACACTTTATCATGTTTAAAGCACAGAAAAGTCCATTGTGCTTTCATTTCTCCTTCTGCTGTTTCTAGCCAGAAAACAGCACTTGCAACTTTCCCTGCCTCCGACCCGGTGACAGTCTCGCACCTCTGTTCTCATTCTCGTGACAACACGTACTGCTTTACGACAGCCCAATACACACTAAAACACGACTGTAGCAACTGCAGTCGCTTCAACACAGTGGTCACTTCATTGCCCCAGTGACGTCATTACCAGGGAACGTGTGTGTGGGCGCGCAGCAGGGTGACAGGGGAAACAACTGGCTGATCACTTCCTTTACTGATCAACTTACTGAGTTACTAAAGGATGAGTTCACTCAGAATGTATACGCTTATTCAAGATTAACAGCTTTAATTTTGTCCCGGTACGTTTAGGAATCCCCCTGCTGCCTGTTTCTCTAAAGCAGGAGGGAGGAGCTGCTGCCTCGGGGGTGTGGAGTGTTTACGTCAGTGACATAACCAAAAGGGACCTTTAGGGGGAGCGCTAAGCGCAAGTTAGTTAGTTCTGCTTTAATGAAAATGAGTAAACTGCAACGGAATTGGAGATATTTTGAAACAGAAAGTCAGAGTCTATAAAAGAAACGACGCTACTCTTGCAAACACCTGATTACTGTGGCCTAATGTAACGGAAAGTCTTACACCATTATTATTTTGAACCAACACCTGCGAGGCTACGAGACACATGAATGACTCCGTCAACTCAAAGGATGATGGCATTATCCTGAACAACGACGCATCACTAAGGAAACCAATGCGGTTGATTCGAGAGGCAATCGCACTCGCTCTTTTTCCTTTAAGTGTCTTCTTTCATTGAGCAGTGCCATTGTCACAAAAGTCTAGCATCCATCCATGCTCCGGTGTCGACACGCATTCACACGCCTGCTGCACAACTTATGCCACCGCAGATGTTTTCAAGAGTGTCTTTTGTCAAGTATCTGAAAAGGCTGTGAGAATTCTTAATGCCTGCTGCGACACAACGCTAACCTCACATCTCTCGCTAAAGTGATCATCAGCCTCCTCAGATAACCCATTTCTGTTTGGGCAGATTGGGAAACATAAGAGAAAGAGAGAGAGGCAGATTCACACCTGGGCTGTGGAAGTGGGGACGGTTTGAGTGGATATTTGTGTTAAATAGCATCTCATCTCCAGGGATTGTGACAATGGGGAGGAAAGAAAACAGCAGGAGACGGAATGAGCAAGTAAAACGCCTGAGCACTTAGATGATAGTTTGCTATTCCCTTTTCCCCAAACTACAGTAATGTAACCAGAACATTGGTTTGGTGGTGGAAGATGAAGCTCATTTGGGGGAGGTGGTGGACACAATAGTCAGAAAACAGAAATAAATGCATGGAATATAATCACGTTGAAATGACTCTTCTATAGTCTACATATGCATTCATACTTTCTGCTTGAAACCATGGTTTCCTGTGCGGTAAATAAAGAGAACAAAGAGAAAACGGCTCTGTGCTGTGATAGCTATCAAGCTATTCACTTAAAGTAAACAAAGAAACTCATAACTCATTTAAATAGCTTATATTTGAGACGCACCACGAGAAAACAATGAACAAGTCACCAGGGGACGTGTTTTTACACTTTTACACTTGTAGACAACGTAAAAAAGCCTTTATTAAGGTTTGCGCTGGAAAAACAACAAAAAGTTATTTAACGCGTTTCAGCCAACATGGCCTTTGTCGGGACAGGTATACTGGGTCTGCTGCACAGCTGCAGCTTATAATGAATCAGAAAGTCATGTGATCAAAAATGTCACATGATCACAGATCTAAAAAAAAAAAAAAACAAGAAAACACCATTCCAGAGAAACAGGTGAACAACAGAAGTTAAACAAACTAAAGTGACAAAACTTTAAAGGTCCCATGTCATGCTATTTTTCACCCATCTCCATTTGTTCTACGAACCCCAAAAACAGTATTTGAGGTTTACTTTTCCAAACTCACCTGTTTTCCAGAGTTTTAGCCTCTGAAAAGTCACTTTCTGTGCAGTTCTGAAATCAGGCTGTTTTGGGGTCTACTTATGCATATTCATGAGTGGGCGTGTCTACAGACGCTGACTCACTTCACGTCTCACTCTTTTACAGGGTGATCAGTGATCACGAAAGTGATTTTATTTTTGCTATCCACACACTGTTATTGTTTTCAGCCAAAAAGCTGCACATTACAGTAAAACACATGGATATTTAAGCAAATGTTATTGTGAGTCCGTCTTAGCGCTTCAGGGCAGCAGCAGCAGTCATTCATACTCTCACCGGAGTGTTAAGCTGCTGAGTCACTTTCTTCTCCTCCACTGCTCTACTAACTACAGGAATAGTGCATTTAATGTGATAATCATTTGTTTTCTCCAACCGCTGCGTCAGATTGTGTCACAAACACGTCAGATCAGCAAAATGAGGCGACAGAACAAGTTCACCAATGCGCCAAACCACAAGACTACAGTGTACGTTCACTGTGGAGACGCGGCACCGACAGCAGGAAAGTTCTGTATTTAGTTTTACCGGTAGCCATCACTCCTTCACTAGCGAGAAAAGCAATGGCAGACCTTCTCCAAAGTTTTCATCAGGTTGGGGGTGGAGTCCATGGGTGGAGTAACCAGCAGAGGGGGGGGGGCATTTTCTTTCCCTAAAATTTTGTGACATTACAAACCCAGCAAATTTGAAACGGAGCACTTTTCTCAGTGTTGTAAGACTTACAAAGACCACAAACAACTGGATGGTTTTATTTCACATTTTCTGTGCTGGTGGAAACTCAAGTTAACTCTTATATGATCAAAAAATGTGCAAAAGTGGATTTTTCATAATATGTCCCCTTTAAAGGCAGGGTAGGTCATTTTCGAAAGCTGGCATGATTTTGAATGTAGCATCCTCCGAGGGCTCCACCTTTTCTTTTTTCATTGATCAAAGTTTTTACAGGTTTACAGCTGCTACAGATGACAGATTTTCTACCTTCCTTTTTCAGAGCACATCAGATCTTAATTTCTGTCAGGACATAAAGACAATTTCAACCAAAAACTTCAAAAGTGTATCTGGAAAAAAATACCTACCCTACCTATAATAAAGGCTTTTTAAAATGGAATTCTGCACCAGCAGCAGAACTTTAAAGTCTATTCTGACTAAAATAAAGGTTTCTGTGTTTTTTCTCCGTTGCTCTCAGACTGTTTTGTTCCTGGTTTTGCAATGGCGTGTCACATTTGGTCTAATAGGGACATAACCACTAACAACATTGTTTTAGGAAGAATTTCCAACTAGCAAATTGCAAAAAAAAAAAAAAAAAAAGACTACATACTACCGGTAGATGTTCGTCTTCACTGCTACATGTGTAAATATTCATGATGAAAATGCAAAATAAGTCATCAGGCAGTAAATGGCCATTTCGTGGTGTAAGAAAGTGTGCGTTATTATTACTGTGTGCGGCTGCTGTTTGTTACTCATGAGGCAAAAATTGAAACTGAAAGCTGATGATGATTGGTTACCACGCTACGCATAAACACTTCCTCATTAGCCCCAAACCAAACTCTACGCTCACATCTAATTTCCAGACACTCTTGTTTCCTTATGTTTCCCTGAACCTTTTCTTCATTCGTCTCTCACTCCGTTTGTGTTAATACTAACTTTTATATAGTTTGCATATGAACTTTTGACTCTGGCACATTTTTGGACTACTTTTATTCAAATAAAGTACAAACTAAAGACATTCTGCTTGATAAACAGTCTCAAAAATTGATGCTAACCAATTTTTGCTAGTTTTTTCTTTTCTTTTCTTTTTTTCCCCAAAGGGGAGCATTCCATTTCAGATATAGATATTTCAATAAAATTACATTTCGCCGTAATGAAATCACAAAATAATTGGACCTCGTCTTGTCAACATCTATTCTATACTACTTTTTTTCCCCTTGAACAGGAGACAGTCTTTAAACTGTGTACATTACAGGTAGTTCTGTCTGCAAGCGTCAAAAATAAATCAGCACATTTTTTAAAATAGATTTCCTCCTCATCAGTGTGGATGCTGTAAATGTGAGCGTGAATGGCTTGTGGCAAATACAAGACGTACAGGGAAGCACAACAGGTACTTCATTATAAAAAGCCCTTTAGCTGGAGTGCGTGAGTGTGTGCGTGTGTGAGTGCGTGAGTGTGTGTGTGCGTGTGTGTGTGCGTGTGTGTGTGTGTGTGTGTGTAATAATAACAGGAAACTGGTGCATGTACCGTACATTCTTTGATTGCTGTGCTTGTTCTCATTTCAGGGTCTTTGAAGAAACACTTGATTACTTCATCTTATCAATATGTACGATTTGTAACTTCAATGTTAGAGTCATTAGAAATGTGGTCTGAGCATAGAAAACTTAACTGAACTTGAAAAATATTGAACTTGCTTACTAGATAAGAAAAAAACACATTATATTAAAGCTGAATTATCTTAAATATGAGGACATATAAAGACAAAACTCTGTATGTAGCCTTATGTCCCCTATATTAGTGGTTCTAAACCTTTTCAGCCCATGACCCCCAAAATGAAGGGGCCGAGTGAGCAAAATGATGGTCCACTATTCTATGAATCTGTGATAAAGTTTTTGTTGTTTTTGTCTCCGCCCTCAGTTGTTCCCACCGTTCAAGTGAACATGAATTGTTGACTATTGTTCTCTGATTGAGTAACATCACTTGATCAAGCCTTTTCAAACATTCCACACCACAAAATAAGTGCGGAATGTTAAAATATAAATACATAATAATAAAATAATATCAAAGCGATACAATGTCGGATCTGGCCAATACTCAAGGCTGCAATATCAGTATCGTATCGAAAGTGAAAAAGTTGTATCGGGACCTCCCTAATCTTAAAGATGTAAATCCTTGTTTTAATCAACAATAAAATGGATTAAAACTGACCAAAAAATGGTGGAAAATGTGGTAAAATGGGATTTTAAAAACCATAGAAATTGGTTAAAAGTTGCAAATTAGAGTGGCCAAAAACAGGTTAAAAAAAAGTGGTTAAAAAAAAGTTTAAAGTGTCAATATTGCCTCAAATGGGGGGAAGAGGGGTTGGGGTAGTGTCATTTAAAAAGTAGGAACATCTAGTTTAAACTGCCTAATAATGGGAATGACAAATCGTGAATGTGGTTAAATTGGTAAAAACAAGTATGAAATATGGTGATAAGAGGTTAAAAGTAGTGACCATAATGTGTCAACATATGTGACATTAGGTGGAAAAGTGGTGGAAAGAGTTTATAAATGCTGTGAATGTCTTAAATGTTGAATATGTGCAGAAAAGGCATTGAAATTTGATGGAGAAGTGGCAGAAATGGGAGTCATGTAGAAAAAAATGCATTAAAAAGAGCAAAAATATAGCAAAAAAGTGATGAAAAAATTGTAGGTTTGGTGTAGTTGTCAAAAAAAAAAAAAAGAGTAAAAATAAACATATATTTTGTCCGTCTGACAATGACGACCATCGTAAAAGGTGTAGAGACAAATTCTGTGATCCAACAAAATGATGATTTCAGCAAATCAAAATCCGGATGCGAAGCGGCAGTGAAAATGAGTGTTTAATTAGAGATTACGGACAAACCAAGCATTGTTTGGCACTTTTATTACCAGATATAAACATGATTTTTTTTCCTTCTTCATAAAATAAGATGGTGTCGAGCTCTGATAACTTTACTTGGGGAAATGTTGCGATAATTCCAGTCTCCAGTTGGATTCAGCCTCCAGATCAACATTAAAACTGCCTTGAGACGTCCTCTGTCATAAAGCCTTATGACAATAGCCTGGCTGCAGTTATACCACTTCACACATTCAAATACGCACAAACAGTGGGAACGCAATTCAGACTGTTGGTTCTGTCCACAGCAGGTGGACTGTTGATATTTTAAGTCAAGTCATTTAATGTCATGGTTTTTCTGGAGCTACTGGGACCACAGGCTGTGGTTTTTGACACCGCAGAGAAAAAGTCGTGTGACGGCACGGTATGGATTCTCTGCTGATTAGGAGGGAGTATTAAATGAAAATGACTGAAAACTAAATGCTATTGAATGTGTCATGTCATGCTCCCATGCTGTTTTTTTTTCTGGGTTTTGCAGTGACGTGTCACAGTTGGTCAAATAGGGACATAACCACTAACTACATTCAATTCTGATTTATTTACAACTAGCAAATGGCCATCAATCAATAAATCTATCCATCTATCAAACAGGAAGTTGTCCTAAATCATATCCACATTAACGGCTCGAGGGGAGACTATTTGTAGTTTGGGAAAGTTCACATTACATGGTATTTCCACTTAAATAATGTTGTTATAATTTTTTAGAAATAACTTAAAAAAATAGATAGATAATGACCAGTGTTGTGCTAGTTACAAAAAAAGTAACTAGTTACCGTTACCTGTTACTTCATCCACAAAGTAACTGGAAAAAGTAACTTTTGAGTTACTTAGAATTAAAGAATGTATTATTTATTTTTGGGTCATTTGTGTCCAAACAGCTTCATATTAGTGCTGTAATAATATAATAATCCACTGTTGATCAACTGCTATAAAACAACCATAAATGCTGTGTATATAAAGCACAAAAGAGCTGCTCCAAAATTAAAACAGTAATTTTTCAGCCTTAGCACAGTAATGTAAAGTAAGCTGTCCATATTCCAGGTGCACATTCTGCTGTTGAAAATGCTTATGAAAATAAATATGGAAAAAACTAATTCACAGCATTTTTCTCACTAAATTCGACAAAGTGTGGAAGGCATCAACAATATCTAAGCAATAAGTGACAAACACTTAAAAGTAGAGATTTTGCGGAATATTTCAAGAAGAATTGCAGGGATTTTGGAAAAAATTACGAGTTCTTTCAACAGTTAACAACTGAATTATTTGGCAATTTACACAATAATTCATGTTTTCTGTCATTTTCACTTTATCCTGCGGGCCAAATCGGATGCTCTGAAAGGCCGGATTTGGTCCCTGGCCTGGAGTTTGACACGTGCCCTATGACAATTTGCGTACCCCACTTTGGTAACCTAGTCTCTAAACCTCTAACACTAACACATTGCTGTGTGCATTACAAAAACTCCTGGATAGAGGCTAATCAGAGCACTAGCATTAAATAAAGGCAGTGGCTATCCGTACGGTTGCCATATCAATATACCGACATTCTAACTGTACACAGCGCCCCTCATTGGCCAGTTTAGGTCACGTGACTAAGAACAAGCCTACCTCTAAGATGCTACGTACTTCGGAAAATGTACCGATAGCACCGGGGGTTGTCCGCACGGCAACCGTACAAATAGACACTTTCTTAGATAAACGGCTCTTGATTACTTTCACCTGTACAAGTGTGGAAAAAACGTGGGATTTTTTTCAACAAGTGTGTGTAGGAATATCCTATGATTTGCACAGAACTGCAATTGGTTTTTCACAGGTTAATTATGGCTAAAGTGAAATCACGATCTCATTAGTGAAAGGTGCCTATTTTATAATGTAAGCTATGAATAAACTACTGATAAAAAATTGTGTTCAACATAATCAGTGAGAAAAAAAATGGAAGGGCTTTAATAAGAGAATTTTCAGGTAAAAAAATAAATAAAAATCGCAATAAAGACTTGAACTGATGAACTCAATGTGGGAGAGAACAGAGAGTGATTAATATCAGAAAATAAAGAAAAAATGCAGGAAAATAAATAATTACTGTGGAAAGACAACTTTTATGTAGAATTGTGTGTCTTAAAGTTCTTTTTTCATACATCTTCTCTTCCTGTGCGTGAGTAGAATGAGTGAAAGCAGGTTCCAGATGTTTTTGACTGAGAGGGGGACGATTAAAATTAATAAGAGGACAGAGAAAGAGGTGAAGAAAGGGGGTCAGGTAATTAGCACAATTACTTTCCAAGCTTCAAATTACCAGTGTCACCAGTGGCAGGATATAATTCCTATTTAATGCTTGGTTTAGCTGCAAAACGCCAGGCCTGGTTTCTGATAGATGAGATCTTTGTGGGAAAGAAGGAAGGAAGGACGTGCACGTAGGGCGGTGGCGAGCGTGTAGACCCGCGTGTGTGTGTGTGTGTGTGGCTCGCAGTGGAAATTATGTTGACCAAGTAATATGATGAAAGCTGACAGCTCATTTATGAAGCATATTTTGTGAGTAAATGATTTTTCCTTCTTCTACAGTACTTTCTCTGTCATTCTAAACTGGTAATTGGATTTTCCCTACATTACAAGGTAGTGAATTAGGACAAAACTGGTTAATGAAGCCCTGCCGCCCAGTCCACTGTGAGCACGACACACGGGGACAGGGGCGTAGCACCACATTTTGGGCCCTGGGTACAAACCGTGTTATTGGGCCCCTACTGTAACCCATTTTCACCCAAAACTTGTATTCTTGCATTATTATTCATGCTTTCTTTTTTCTTCACAATAACCTAAGGATTCCATATCCATTGCTTATGTTTTCTACATTTGTTCTTCTATATTTTAGTGGAGGAGGACCCTATGGTTTTTGCTATTATTTAATATTGTTATTATTCCTTTTCACGATGAATCTTAAATTTGGGTCCCTGACCACACCCCAAGAACTCCCCAATATCGACGCGCACCTCAGAACTGGTGAAAAATTTGATAACGTGGAGCAATGAAAAAATTAAAAATATAATAAATCTGTAAACAAAATCATAAAATAAAAAGTAAAAAAAAAAAAAACCGATTCATACGAAATTCGCCACATTTATTATTGACCCCAGGATGAGCAAAAAATTACATCATGACTATGCCCAAAACCAAACAGTCAGCCATTTTGGGTTAAAGGTAAAAAATGGCGTTTCGCCTTGGAAAGGCATTTGTTGTATTCTTTTGCTACAATTTAGTGGCGGCTGCTAAAATCTTTTAATATTTATATATACACACATAAAGCAAACGTGTACAAAGAAGGTATTAATCTAGTTCACAAGTGAATTTACATGCATGAAAACAACCAAATGACCACTATGGAATCCATTGCTAATAGATCCTATTTTTTTTTTTACTGTGTGGCTAATAAAAGTATTTTAATCATATTGCTATATTTATCTGGTGAATAAAAGGTAAATATAAAAGGATTCGAATCATGGGGACACGCTGGCCACCTACTTAAGGTTTGGTGGTGGCAGCAAAATGTACTTTTCAAAATATTAAAAATATATATATATTTCCAATTAAGAATGGAAATATAAAATGAATGTTCCAGCATTTAAATGTGGAGAGTGCATGCACATGGTTAATTTCAATCAAATTATTATATTTCCTAAAAAAGATGGTTTTCTTTTCTTGAGAAAAGATATGGTTTCCTGCTGCTGTTTATCTCTCGCTCCTTGTCACATCCACAGTTCAGGGAATCTACTACAGTGGTGCAGCAGGAACACATGCGTGTCGTACCATTTGCACCGTTTTAAAGGGGGTGGTAGCCCTGATGGAGCAGGAATAATTGTTTTTAGTGCAAAACTGTGCTAACAACCAGGTTATTGTCACACAAGGTCCTTTTTTATTCCAATATAAATAATCTAATAATGTATAAAATGCTTCTGAGGGGTCCCCCGTGCCTTGGAACCTGGGCACTCAGGAACCTTTACCCCCCCTCCCAGTTCGACACCCATGGATGGGGGCGTAGGTTTTTCGCACAATAGCACTTTAGGTTATAATAAAATGCTTGTGTGCGTCTCCCCGTGTGTCCGCGCACATCGTTTATAAAGCAAAGTACCACCTCTTGGTGCACTCCACGATAATTGCCAAGTTTTGGTCGGCTGCACTAATACTCAGCCATTACCAACCACCTTTTACTTTATTCCCACTCAGTCAACCAAGCACTGCACGCACGCACGCACGCACGCACGCACGCACACACACACACACACACACACACACACACACACACACACACACACACACACACACACACACACACACACACACACACACACACACACACACACACACACACACACACACACACACACACACACACACACACACACACACACACACACGTCTTTCATCCTTCTTCTTCGCTTCACTCAGTTTAATTGCCTCAACTGTCTTTTCTTTACATTACAATTCTTGACGGTCGACCACGTGCGTGCGTGCGTGCATTTGTTGGTTGTGTATGTACTGTTGTAAACAACAGAAAGCTGAATTTTCAGATCAACAACATTGTTGGTTACTGTTAATGTCAATCATTATTCATGCTTTCTTTTTTTTTTTTTTTTACATATTATAATGATATATCCTTGTGCTAAATATCCTTATATCCAATGACCAAAATCTATCCATTTTCTGGCTCAAGGGCAAAGAGTTTTAAAACATCAGATTTTAATGCATGTTATATTAAGACCTTCCAAAATCAACTACAGCCACATATTTTACATTTTGCAAAATAAAATACTAATTTATTAAGAAATATGAGTTATTTTCTTTCAACCCGGAAGTTGAGATGTGCAGGTTTGTAAACACTTCCAGAGAATGTATTTCAAATATAAAGACAAAGAAGTGAGTATAGCTAACATTTAGCTACAGGTTTATTTTACTTACGGCTGTGGCCTCTCCATCAGTGGGTTTTATTGTGGGAATCGCTCCAGTTACAAGACTTAATTTACTGGACAATCCACTTTGGAACTGGCCATGGTTCACCAAGCAGTCTTCTGTAAAGTGACGGTCACAGACTAACGGATGCTGGATGGTGTGTCACGTGCTCCCAGAGATAAATTCCAACCACTTTTGGCGAGTAGACTCTTCTTTAGGAAGTTTGAACATATTCCGAGGACTTTCACACTCAAACACGCATTTTCAGTTACCAGACATTATCGTTTGGTACAAAAACAAAGTCAGTTTATTTTACTTGTGCAGACTGGATAATAAAGGACAATGACCAAACAGATGTTCTTAGGCTGCTTGCATGCCTCTACCACCAGAGAGAATGGGCGTGAATGTTCACTGTGGAGGGGCGGCACCAGCAACAGGTACTTCCTGAAGGGGGACGGTTCAGAATTCTAGTGACATCACTAGAATTCTGAATAGCTCGTTTTTCAGAAGAGAGCAGAGAAGCAGCTCAGAGAGCAGATTATTGAGGAAAGAATCCCAATAATACTTTGGGGGTCTTTTTTGATAAGGAATTAACATTGTAACAAGGTTAAAAGCTCAAAAAAGTGGATTTGCATGATATAGGACCTTTAACTAAATCTAACCAGCAACACAAGCTTTACGTAAGCAACGGGACACGTCGTGCAAGCACGACCAAGTGCAAATATCTAAAAAAAAAAAATTTTAATAAAAAGTCTGCCTTTTCTTTTAAATACTAAACTCAATACACATTAAAGGACTCATATACAAATACTAAATAAATCAATTTATATTTATATTAAATTGTTTAATTCCTAAATTGAAAAAACCTTCTAATTAAAGACTAATGTTAGATATAAACGTTTGAATTCCTGCCTGGCTCAAATAAAATGTGTGTATGTCTTTATCTCTTGATGTGCGACAGCTAATGACTCTGACAATCAGTAATGTCTTATATAACATAACATAAAAGAAAACATGGCCGAAACCATGTGACACGCCCAAGGGAGGAGGATCACTAGATAATGACTGGATAGAATGCTGAGAAAAACTAGAATAAGATGTGTGTGTGTGCCTGTTTTCTTATTGACTTGATATTCATATTACGATTTATTTCTGTTCATTTAAAATCTGTTAATAAACGACTGATTTATTCAAGCAAAGCAAAACCTCTGACTGTCTCTGATGCTTCTCAGGTTTGAACTACTAGAGTAATTTCACTTTATTCTAACATTACCTCCACAAAAGCCATTATCCATTAAGCTAAACACAACAAAAGATACACACACAATTCTCATTGGCATTATATGAGGCAGATTGTCAATGTGGATGGAATACAGCTTCCAAAATGTACCATCATTGTCATAAAAGATCTGTGGTACACAATGGAGAAGCCATTCAAACCCTACTGGGAAACAAACCAAAGGCGTGTAATCCAGGGGTAAACCTAAACACAACTCTGTAAAATCACAAACCTCACCAACTGCTTGGCACTTCTCAAAGAGTTCAGACAAGTTTGCAAATGAATATAATCCAAGTTAATCGACAACAGCCGGGATACGACTCCATTCTAGTGGGCTGTTCCAGTCCAATTGACTTTTAGTGGCTCAAAGAGACTTTTTAGGTTTGGTGATATTTTTTATGGACTTAACACAGTGTGAGACTGTGGTTCATCAGTTTCAGCAGGGAAATTAAAAAAATATGTCTAAACAAGCTAAAATGTGCAATGGTTGTCCATTTTTAAATCCAACTTATATCAAATGACTCTGAAGTCCTTTAGGACAGGGTTTTTCAAACACTGTGGGCGAATTTATTCAATATCACCTAATTGGTCTAAAAATCATTTTTAAAAATAACATTCTTAGCATTTAACAGCACAGAACAAAATGTACTACTACTAATACTATTATTACTAATAATAATAATAATAATAATAATAAGAAAATACATTTAACAAAATAAAGGTCTTTATCTAGTTCTAATAACATTTTATGTTTTGTTTAATATTTGTATTTAAGACATTTTGATAAGAATTACTGCTTATTGTTAATAATAAAATCATAATAGATTTTGTTGTTCAATTGAATTACAATTAAAAACACTTTTATAGGAATAACTGTATATTGTTAATTGCACTTTTTATTACAAGGAAAAAATATGAAAGATCATACCTTTTATTTGCGTTTATTTGATTCCTATTCAAGCCACTTTGTAAGAATGACTATATATTGATAAGAATGACTGTTTTTAATATAGGCTACAATACAGGTGTGTCTTGGGGAAAGATGAACCATGGCTCAAAAAAGGTTGAAAAACTCTGGCTTTAAGAATCATTGACCATTATTTATGCACTCAACCCCTAATTGATCACATTGGTCAATGCCAGAACAGTGAAAGCATCTCTTAGCAACCATCAGCCTTTACCTGGAGTGTTGAGCAGTCTGGACATGCGACAGCTGTAGGCGATGTGCTGCTCACAGTACTCTGCACTGGTGGTGATGGCCGTCACCTGAAAAACACAAGTACGGATACACAGCTTTCATCTCATTCTATTCATCCAGACAGAGGAAATTATTGAGCTGTAAAATAAAAAGGCAACAAATTATATGTGTTAAGTGTGCATCCCATTACTTTTACACACTTGGAATATGAAAAGTGATCTATTTAACTTATTATCATTGGGGTCAATTTCACCCCATTCAATGTTTATTACTGAATAAATAATAGTTGACTTTTTTGCTTCATCTTGCATTACTTTTCCTAATTTGATGGGTACAATTGATTAAGCAGAAAATTATCATGATGCTATTTTGCATATTGCACACATTGTACAGTAGAACTGATATTTCCCGCGCTGTGGAGGGCGAGGTATTCCCACAAGGAAATTGCTTTATCCAGATCATTCCTCATTGCTCTCTGTGTGAATTGCAATCCGCTTAAAAATGTCCTCTAGGAAAAGGTTTACTGTCAATGACATTTTGGAACAGCTCTTTCACAGTGAACGTGACGTAGAGGAGAATGTGTCTAAGACAGATGACTTTAAAGTGAATAACCTCAAATATAATACAAAAAAGGAGATACTAATAAGTAAATCAATATGTTTATGAGAGGACAGGGAAGGTCACTCATTCTGTGAAAGTCATCTCAAATTAAAAAAAAAAGATTTGGATGAAAGATTGTCAACACCAGTAGGACAGGTAGTGAAAAAAGAGGTTATCTTTGGAATGGGAATGACAATAATATATAACAACCCACTGTGATGTTTAGGGTGTCGACTGTTAGCTGTGAGAGCAGTTCTTTATATTCTGCGTGTAGATGGGCTACAGGCAGGTAGCACAGGAGGGAGGGTAAACACTCTGTTTAGTGT
This sequence comes from Gouania willdenowi, assembly GCF_900634775.1. Lineage (NCBI taxonomy): Eukaryota > Metazoa > Chordata > Actinopteri > Blenniiformes > Gobiesocidae > Gouania > Gouania willdenowi. The sequence goes on along the minus strand of NC_041063.1, from coordinate 24,816,344 downwards.
TTTAACACTTCATATTTAATAAGCTGGAATAGCAGATTGTTTTAGCACCAAGTGGATATGAAGTGTTAGTCAAAAATACATGCTAAGTTGATTTTTGTTAATTAAACGTTACCCTGGTTATAAAAAGCATTGTACTTGTGAGGCTGTTATGTTTTTTTAAACATTGTCTCGGCCAAGTACAACTAGTACCAACAAACTATTTGGTTTTTAACTTTCTTACTTATTACAAAAAGATTTTATATAAACCCAACGCTGACTAGTTAATATCTCATGCTAGTAAACAGGATTTTGACTTGCACAGTTCTTTGAACTGGGTTAAAGTGGGTGGTGAGTGAAAAATGAATAAGCTTGATTATAAATTTAATTATTGAAATACAAACTTCACACTCGTCTAGTGAGACATCATGACAATAATAATCGCTTGGATTTATATAGCGCTTTTTTCAAGGAGACTCAAAGCGTGTACAGAAACTATTATTCATTCACACCAGTCACTCAATTCAGTCATACTGGTGATGGTAAGCTACAATGTAGCCACAGCTCCCCTGTGGCAGATTGACAGAAGCTTGGCTTGCAATTTGCACCTACAGCCCCTCCGACCACCACTTCATCATCATTCATGCACAATTCATACCTATTGATACGAGGCAATGTGGGTAAAGTACCTTGCCCAAGGACACAACAATAATGACTTGGATAGAGCAGGATTCAAACCCCCAACCCTTCGATTATTGGACAACCCGCTCTACCACTGAGCCACGGTCGGTCCCATCTCAACCCACAGACACGTTAACCTATCCATCCATCTTCCAATCATTCTTCTTTCATAGAAAACTCTGAGTGCGTGTGTGTGTGTGTGTGTGTGTGTGTGTGTGTGTGTGTGTGTGCGCGTGCGTGCGTGCGTGCGTGCGTGTGTGTGATCTACCTGGGCCATGGATGCGCTGTAGTTGACCTGAAGGATGGTGCGTCTCTCTCTACTTGAACCAGTGATGGCCGTTTTCGGGGGCAGGTTGTTGATAACTGTCGTCCATACTTTGTCCTCTACACATGTAGACATGAAACAAAATGATGAATGCTCGTGAACCTCTATGTAAGTCCTTTCCAATATCTGCCCCGGAGAATTGTAACACACAGGGCTAGTCTTGAGAGCAATCAAACTCCCAACCTCTGGATCAGAAAACAAACCCCTTACCAACAGATCCAACAATCCAAAAAATGATCAACATTGTTTAGGGTGAATTCACACTGGTTTAGTCTTGGAACCGGTCCGAATGGGTAGAGGACGGGTGCTAATTTTATCACCTTGGTTTGGCTCGGTTTGAGTTCAGAGCGCAACTTCTGATCAACTCAAACAGACTCTGGTGAGGTTACATGAGCTCACCATTTGAGGATATAGAAATTTCTATTGGCAATAAAACTGAAACCCAACAAAGAGGCTTTCAACAATGGGTTAAAGCGAGCGCATACAGACGGGCATACACTGTGCAATTTTTTTCAATTGTTGTAAGTCACTGTCCATCCATACACGACACGTCGGGGTCTTGTTTCCGGAAATGCAACGTCAACATTAGAAGAACTCTGAAGCGTCGCCATTAGAGCAGAAGAAGGAGAAGAACCCGGAATTAGATAGAAACTTGCAATGCAAAGGCAACAGAGCTTTAAAACAGAAAAGTCGGCGATGTGATGAACCAGGAACTGGCTGGACAGACGTTGGCAGTACAGTTCGTCTATTCTACGGCCTTTACTTCCTGTGTTTGTATTTACGGTGCTCCTTATCGCTCCTGAACGCTCTTCGATTGGAAACGCTTCGAGGCCGACAAAAACAATCGCTCCAGATTCGGCCCGTTTGATCCGCTCTAGACTTTGTTTGCATGTTCGCACCGATCAAACGAGGCGGACTATCAGAGCAAATGAATCCTAGAGCGTTTTAACCACTCTAGGATCCATCGTTGTGAACGCACCTTTAAAAACATACATAAACTACTAGTAAATACAGAGGCAGTTAAAAGATGGCAGTTTTTACCAGAAACCTCTATAACCAACAAGTCACTCAGTTACACATTTCCTCTGTGGCTCAATCCCATTTAAACACAATGCATGGTGTTGGGGTGGATTTGGTAGCTCTCAGGTGAGTGCCTGCATGGCAGAAACTCTTAACATTTCTGAGGTGTGTGTGAATGAGCTGTTCAGCGTGACTAAGGAGCGAGCAAGTGGAGTGCACTGACATTTCATTAAAAGTCTCGCCTTTGCCTGCGTGGTCGGCTGTTCCGCACTATCTGCTTATTACCCGTCGAGTGTGTGTGTGTTGCATTGCCATGGAAACAAGGTTGGGAGTTCCACATCCTTCATTGGTTACCAAGGCCAGGAGTGAAATAACAAAGAACAGCACACCTGTCATGTTGCAGTTGACTTTGAAAGGGCCGAGGGGCCCGCTGCCATCGGGGTCGATCCAGTAGGTGTCCGACGACCTGCCCAAATGTTTGTAGGCTTCACAAGAAGGCTCATAGATGGCTGGAGATTAGTGCAGAGGTAACATGGAGGAAAAAGGATGGGAAGATGAGAGTGAGTGGAGGCTCAGAGCAAATCAACAGCCACCAATAACTTATAAACTAGTTTACAACGGTTTAACAGTATTTCTACTGGGTGTATCTTAATTACTCTAGGAGTAACGCCCGAAATCAGGGCTTCTTTTATTTATTTTTTTTTACTTTGTCCAATTTTTGCCCCTTTTCAAAACGTTTGGACACTTTTTTCTATCTTCCTTTTGCCAATAAATATAAATTTGTTCCTATTTTCGTCCGTTCTTTTTGACACTTATCAAATTTTTGGCTACTTTTCATCCAAATAAGTTAACTTTTGTTGAATAAATACCACTCGTTTCCTCTTTTCCCTATATTTTTCCACTTTTCAATCCACATTTTTTCCTTTTTTCACAATTATTTTCCACATTTTGACCAATTAAGCTACCCTTTGCCATTATATACCACCTGGTTCCTCTTTATTTGCCAAAATTTTGGCCACTATTGACTCCTTTTTGCCAACTTTAGTCACTTTTCACTCTTTTATTGCCACTTTTGGACCATTTTTGGCCACAACTGGCTCACTTTTGGGTCAATAACACACTGGGACGATGCCCGGTATGCCAGATAGCCAGTCTACCCCTGGTTAAGCAAGATGTTTAGTGGGTAAAGTCATCATCAGAGCTTTTCCTTCTCACCCCCAACTCTCTTCATCATAAAACAATATCTGTGGTGTATGAGGAGTGCAATTTTCTAATTTTCAACCCTTTTATGAGAGTTTTTTCCACTGCTTTGCTCTGTTCATGATCTTTGTGAAGACACAATGTGGAGAAAAGCTGAGGTCTGGGAGCACTTCAAAAGTTCACGAGTCCCATTGGTGAGAAAGAGCTAAATCACACAAAAGCAAACAGAAGATGAGAATTAAAAAAAGGACTGATACTGTGACACTCACAGGTGTGGCAGGTGGCACCGGTGTATCCCGTTCCATCACAGGTGCAGCTGAAGCCATCCCACGTCTGCATACATCGACCACCGTGTTCACAGTGGTTGGGCATACACCTGGAGACCACAGGTGAGGGTTTACAACCGCACTTCACATACATATGCAATACAATTAAAATTAAAGGTGATGGGTTGGGGCGATTGCATGTTCCCATTATTCTTCATTTTTCCCAGACTCTAGCTCTTATTACCTGAAAGTTAAAGAATCAATAGCACATTTTACATACATTTAAATAGGTTTTTGATATACAGACGACAATTTCAAACAAGGGCCATTTAGAAACAATCACAGATTACCAAACGTGTGAATGAGATCGCATTTAAAACTAACCATCGATGATGCAATAACTTTAAATATGGAGCTTTTTAATTTCTAATAGAGCAACTTTTTCTTTTAACTTTACTGGACAATATTTCATACTAAACATTATTATGAAAAGATGAGTGTAAATTGCCAACTTTTGTTTATTGGCTGACAACAATATATATATGTGACTTTTTAATGTTTTATTTTACGAACTTGTATGTTTTTTATGTATAAATACTGTTGATTTTGTAAATGGAATTGTATGTAATATTATGTGGTTGCATATTTTCACTGTATATTGTATCATATATTTCCTGTAATTTGTGTAATTGGTAATATTTTAGGGTTCTGTCCAGGGACTGCAGATGAAAAATAGCCTTTAGCTAATTCTGGTATATTTTCAGTATTCAGTAATGTACACTACCCCTGTTAAACAAACCAATAAATGAAATAAAATATAAAATAAATATCAGCTTTAGCAAGATAATTAAAAAAAACAGAGAGAAAAAGCAAGTAGAAAACATCGAGCATCAACAAATTAGATTTACAGAAGTAGTCAATGAAAATGAAGAATAAAACTAAGGTTCTAAATGCCTTTATTCAAAGTCTAAATACTACATCACCCACATTTCATGGTGCTAGCTTTAGCAACCTGTGCACGTGTAAACATTTAAAAAAAGGTGTGTTTGTATGGTATGTTTCTACGCTTGGATTACTGGGAGGTCTCTTCACTAAGGTTTCTTTAACTGTGTTGAGGGTCCTCTCCCTAGAAAGAATGAGTTTTCCCTATAGTGGGGATTGACGGAGAGGCAGCGTTTAGCCTCGGAGGAAAAGGTGAGGAACTTAGAGATTAACAAGTAGCTTTGAGTAGAACACCCGATAGGGAGGCCTTCAGTTCACCTCCAGTACGAGGTGTACATCAAACCAGGAGTACCTTCGATATAAACTCTGAACTCCCTCTTGGGATTAAGAATCTCATATCGGTCATCTGACCAGGAAAGACTTTGGGATTCCCACAGAAGGAGTTGGAAAGAGTAGATATGGAGACCAAGGTTTACACGGAATTGCTGAACCTGAAACTCAATACAAGGGATGTACTGGTCATCTGGCGTACCAGGCATCACCCCAGTGGGCCATATCAATCTAAAGTGCTTGGGCCCGTCCGCCACATCTATTATTTTTATTTTGACGAGGGAGTGGAGGCAGACATGGCAACAGGTGACCAAAATTGGTATAACAGTGTTAAAAACGTGGCAAGAAAAAGAGTGTAAAGTGACTAAAATGGGCCAAAAGCAGTCTAGAGTGGCCAAGAAATGGGCAAATAATGAAGGAACAGATGGTATGTAATGGCAAAGGGTAGTTTAAATGGGCAAAATGTGACAAACTAGTGAAAAAAAATGCTAAATGCAGGGGAAAAATTAAACAAGTGGTATTTATTGGGCAAAAGTTAGTTCGGCCAATAAGTGGCCAAAGAAATTCAAAGAAAGGACAAAAAATTGGATAAAAGTGTCAAATGACTTGCAAAAATGGACAAACAGGAAAAAAGGGTGTTTTATTGGCAAAAGGTAGCAAAAGTCTGAAAAAAGTGTCAGAACTTTTTCAAAAGGGGCAAAAATGAGACAAAGGAAGTTGCAAAATGGCCAAATAGGTAAAAGGGGTTACAAAGTTTCCCACATTTAAGGTTTTCCGGGAGAATAATAATTAAAATTAAGACAAAGAGACTGAAAATGCCAGGGTTGAATTTTTGTCCAGTCCAGCTCTGCTTGATGCTGAATGTACAGGAAAAGCTGTTCTTACTGACTGCTTGAGCCAAAAAGAGGAATAAATTGGTCTTTGCTGGGTTGAAAATGATAAAAAGCAACCATATCAAATAAAAAAGTTTTAAAAAATAAATAAATAATCTTTTATACCAGTTGCTTGAATACTTTGAATATTTTACTGATAAAAAAAAAAACAAGCACTCAACATCAAAGTGAAACGATGACACCCACATCCATCCTGTGAGTGAAACACCTGCCTGTCATGTTTACTACATTTCCATCTGATAGCGATGGAACATCAACACCAGACATCTGTGAGTGAGTAAACATCCTCAGTGTGAGCAAATGAAGACTGCGCACTGGATAGAAGCTCCATGCTGATTATGCATCAGTGGAAATGGGATAGCAAGATACAATGAAAGTGTGCGTTATATTATTTCCCTGTTGTTGATGTTGTTGCTGCCCACACTCATTACTAATATTCAAAGATGAAAGATTTCAGATGGCGAGTGGATGAGATCAGACTATGAGATAGGGTTATGTGCTCAGACACATGGTGCTCACTATATTTTGGTCATTGGGATTTCTGTTAGGAAAATTATATTAAAAAACAGCAAAAAATAGTGGTTATTGGATTTTCATTTTAAATTTAGAAAATTAAGATGGAGCTTTAAGACATTATTTCATCAGGAGTCAGGAAGGGATAAACAAAACTTGCAGGAAGTTGCCGATCTCAAAGTAAGAGCGCGTTTGAGGATGGAGCATTAATGTGATATCAGTGATATTAACCATAGATAAGCTCCATTGTGCTCAAAATTGGAGTACATGTATTTAATTTTGGCTTGCTAGTGCACGAGTAGACTTTACTAGTGAATAAAATAGTAAACAATAATTTAGTTTTACTAGTAAAGGTTTTTGGCGCACTAGTACATGAGTAGACCATACTAGTAAATTGTCTACTAATAGGCAATTGTGTGTTACTGGAAGTGTTAGTTGCCTTAAAATATGTTACTAGAAAAAACTAAAATAGATACTAGTAATACACGTAACACTACTATTACTAGTAAAGCTACATTAGTAGTTAACAGGATATCAAGGTAACATGTCACGATATCAAGGTAACGTGTCAGGAGATCAAAGTAACACATCAGGAGATCAAAGTAACACGTCAGGAGATCAAAGTAACACGTCAGGAGATCAAAGTAACACGTCAGGAGATCAAAGTAACACGTCAGGAAATCAAAGTAACACGTCAGGAAATCAAAGTAACAAGTCAGGAAATCAAAGTAACACGTCAGGAAATCAAAGTAACACGTCAGGATATTAAAGCGCTGGGCTTCGTTCCCTCCTTGCATCTTTGAAGTTGTTTTCTTTTTTTTTTTTTTTTTAAATGTGTGCTAAATAAATAAATGCGAGGGAAAAAAATGAAATGAAAGTAACATTTCAGGAGATCAAAGTAACATGCTAGGAGATCAAAGTAACATGCCAGGGGATCAATGTAACATGTCAGGATGACAAAGTAAATTTTAAAGTGTACTACTTGCACACTAGTAAACCAACATTTAATACATCTATTCCAAATTTCAGCACATTTGTACAAGGTTGCGGTAATAAATCTGAATTTAAACCTCCCTGCCGCATGACAGCTTTACATAGCTCAGAAAATAAAATATAGTGTGTTTAAAGTGCTGATGATTTCCCATTTTGTCCTCACAATAGGCTTTGATCGACAAGTGTTGGCAATTACAGAAGACATTATGCGCTGCACACTAAAGCACGCCCTTGTTGCAGAGTTAGTAGGGGGGAAAAGCCTAAAAAACACTCTGTAGCGTGTTTGCGTTTTGTGTGCCAGGGCATGTGTGTCATTGTGATACTCTGAGAATGGATCAGGGACATTTTCCTGAATCTGCATGGCCATGGTGTGTCTGCATGGGAGCATATTTGCCCAAACAGAATCCCACAATGGAACGGCATTGATCAAAAGGAGGTCAGACAAAGCTATTGAACTGCCTTCAAAGACGTTCTGATTAGTCAGATGGCAACACTGCACCCATTCATCTTCCCTGGCAGAACAAGGCCCACCTCCAGCACTGCTGGGCTTATACGCAGCATTAAAAGTCATAGAAGTGGGCGAGACGGCAGATAACAGAGAGAAAGTCGTTGTTTTTTAACACTGTCAGCCTGCTTTTGGGGTCAGTTACATTTTTAATTTACGTCTTCAATTGTCCATGTTTAATTACAACTCAATTGCATTTTTTGCAATTACAATTAAAAATACAATTATTTTTTTCCCTGAAAGGTGATTACAACTATGTTCTCAATTACTAATGTTCAATTACAATTAACCACAATTAATGTGCCTTTAACTTAACCTTTGTCTTGTGTTAGCTTTCTGTTAGCATCTCTTGCAATAGGTTTGTTTTAACCCATGTCTTAAATTAGCGGTAAAATACACTAAAAATATTATCTATCATCCAATTTATTAGTTTTCTTATCCTTGCGTAGTATTTTTTAAATGGTTAAATGATCTTTAAAAGAACTGTCAAGTAGTGGGAAATGTTGATATGAAATGCATAATAATAATTGTTAACTACATAGGTGTATGCCATAGAACTAATATGTCTCCTCAGGTCAATTAATCAAATTGTAAATAATAGTTTTTATAGAATCACAAAGTCAATTACTCTGACCTCAATTACAATTACAAAAGCAACAGATTTGAAAAAAAAAAAAAAAAAAAAATTATACAATTTCAATTACATCATAATAGTAATTAATTATCAATTACGTGATTACAATTATAATTGAACACCAAATCTACTGTCAGTCTGCTGTTGGCTCCCATTGGCAGCACTAATGCACCGCAATCTGCAGTAATAATAATAATCATTTCATACAACATTACCTCACACTGGCATTGCAAAGGCAAATCAGATGATATCCAAAACTAAAAGGCTGCCCAACGTTTATACAAATTAAACATTGGCACAAGACAAAGCAACAAGAAAAGGAACTTTGGACATTTGGTTTAATTTTCTCTAAACGTGTAAAAACACCAAATTGCAACCTTAAAACTCAATCTATAAACTGGAACCCAGTGGAAACGGGACACATTTTGCAGCAGGTGTGATAGAGACGCACACGAAGCAGCAGGAAAACCAGCGTTCCACAACAGTGTGTGCGCCCCTCATGTTCATTCTTCTACGTGTGGCAGACAGGGAGAGGATTAAAATGAACAGCTTCAGTGCTCCATTGGAGAAAATTGGTCAGCTGGCAACACGTTCACATCTGATCGGATAAGTTTGTGTAATGTTTCAGGGACTGGGTAACACAGATCAATGAAAGATAAAAACAAAAGGCAAAAACAAAATGAAACATCTGGGATATTCCATGAGATATGAGCAGTATCCGTGACAATTAATTTAATTTTTTGATTTTTTTGTGTGTAGCCTTAGGCTGTAGCTACACAAAAGAACGAAAAGAAAAAAAAACGCCAGAAAGCACAAAAAAAAAATCACCTCACAAGACTAAACACAGATCTCATTCATTCTTAGTAGGTAACTATCAAACGCTTGGTGAATTCTTTTTCACAATATTCATTTCTAATGTTGCAGGTAGCCATTTAATACGGAAGAGGATTAGGGACAATTTTGATGGTGAAAATAATTCATAGAAAAAGAATAAAGTCAAAATTTTGAACTCAAAATACAATATTGTGATAAAATTTGAAGGTTTGCTGTCATTACTACGGAAGCTGACTATAGGACCAATTCACCATATTCAACAAGTCTCCATCCAAACTGGTCTTACACTGTTTCTATAGCTCTTCAATAGCCACAGATTGACTGAACGCTCCACCTCTTCCAAACTTGACTTGTTTTTTTCTTCTGAACAGATTAACAATATATCTTCAAAGTCCTTAAAGAGATTACAACACTGTGTTTATGAGCTAAAAATACAGAATCTTTTTGTTATTAAACCCAACTTTAAGGTGTAGTTTAACGCATTCATCGATACACGGCATTTTGTAGACGGCCACGATCCGCCGTTCATTGTCATATGGTGAATCGGCCTTAGTCAGCTTCCGTAAATCATTAGCAGATCTTTGACTTCTATCACAATATTGTATTTTGACTTCATTTTTGAAATTTCAACTTTGATCTCGACATTTTGACTTTGATCTCGACATTTCGACTTTGGTTTTGATTTGCCCAAAATATTTTTCTCAATCAAAATTTGCCCTAATTAATCCTAATTCCTTAAATTAATACACAACCAATGATTGAAAAAGGTATGCTTAAAAGGACATCAATAAGAGGTGGATAAAACTGCTGACTAACAATTTTCCCCAATAGAGGCACCATATTTGACTTTTGAAGCCGAGCCCAAAAAGGTGTTTTTATGTTTTCCAGTTTCAACACGTCTCTTTAAATGTTGCTGTGCAGCTTTCACACAGACAAACAGGTTAAATCTTTACAACAGTTGACTCTGTAAATGCTTTGTTTTGGTCTTTGTTTGGAGAGAACCCCTCCGAGGTTTATTCTGTGGGGGAAATGTCAACATACTGTATATTACATATATGAGTGATACCAAATTTAAGTTGATGTTTAATCTCACTAAATTGTTGAAAAGTTCAGTATTTATTTATCAGTTAAATATTTAATCAGCATTTATTTATTTACTTATTTGTTTATTTATTTGTCTGTTAGCAGGATCCATCAAAAGTACCGGTACTTAACGGATCAAAGGCAAAATTTTAGTCCAAAATAGACCTTGTGCCATGGAAGATTTCATTAAATTTTGAAAGGGATCCGGATCAATTTTCTGATTCTGGATCAATGTGAAAAATCCCCATATTAAACATATTCCCCCTGGGATTAATAAAGGAATTTTGATTTTGATTATTAACAATAAAGATCCTTTCTAGTTTTCCTATAACTATGCTTTTCTAAAATGACTTCAAATCAAATCCTTGATGATTGATAGGTGTCCGTGCTTATCCCGCCACTCCCAACTAAAATCCCTTCTCCCCTTCAACAAATTAGTTCCGACGTCCACGGTTTATACAGCAAACAGGGCCTCAAACCTCACATTGAAAAACAAAGAGCTTTTCTGATCTGCATTGATTCATATGAACCATCAATAGCAGGGATCGTCTTTACCAGGGCAGAAATCTTAGTGAAAGTATTTCTAAGAACTTGACCTCAGGATACAGATTTATTAACATTTAGGGGTGAGAGCTGTCCTCGCTGCATACAGAGATTCAATATTTGACATGTGGTTCAGACTCAGATGTTTGAATGAATTAAGCTCAAGGCATGAGAATCTATTGTTTTTCTTGTCCATGACAGGAAAATAAATGCCTGCCGAGTGTGTGACATCACTCTAAATTCCAAGCTTTGCTCTAATTTGCAATAAAACAAAGACAATGAGGTATAGGTTCTGTGTATGATAATGAACTTATGAGGTTTTTCAAGGATAAAACAGTCTGTTCGCCTTCAGTTAATGGTAGAAAAATGTATTTACAATCTTACCCTCAATTGCATTCATTCATCAGGATGACAAGCACACAAAAATCAATCAGCCACACACAAACACTTTGCAGTTACACAGTCACACGTCTCCAGGTACGAGCTCAGAATGCCTTTATTTACTTTAACGTGTTGTTAAAACCGTTTGATTTATGACTTTTGACTGGTTTATTGTGCTGTGCATGTCGCCCCGGTCCGTACTTTCACTCTTACCTGTCAATTATAGCACACATATCAAGGCTGACATTCTCGAAAGCTCCCACAGTGCCTTTCTCCACGGCGTGCAGGTCAGCAGGTTGGTCATCCACCAGGATTGCCTGCATACAGCCCTGGAACGATTGCTGCGATGGCGGGAAAAGGGTTTGAAGGAAATACCCTAAAACCAAAACAGAAATCAAGATGATGAGTGGTCATTTTTAAAAGTGGCATTCAGTCTCTACCAGTGTTCATTTTGACTGCAAAAATTTATTTACCTTTAGTAGTAGTCTTTTGACTAAAATGCAACTTAGTTTCAGTCAAAATGTAGCCATCAGGACTCATTTCAGTTACATATGCTAGTCTTAGTCAACTACATTTAATTAAAAGACAGTAACTTTGCTAATATTTGCTCTATCAAAGAAATTTCAGCAGTTTCTAAAAGCTAAGTATTTGCTCTTGGTGTTATTACAGTAATTTTACTCACACGTGACGGAATCAATTGTTTTGGCAAAATCGTCACACACGAGGAAAATAAAAAGTGCAAGAGAAAGAGATTAAAAGAGAACAAATAGCAGTGGATTTAAATAAAAAAGTTATTTATTGAAGTGTATATTTAATGATCACTGACTGTTCTTCAAGCCTTGATTTTGTTATAGTTTAACCTTCTGGGACGCAATGTTTCTCATATTGTTTTAATAATTGTGAGATTTTAAGATTTATATGAGGTTTTTCAAGGATAGATTGTTAAAGTGCATAATAAAGCCACTGATTTCAGATTTGTTTTTAAACCTTATTGACAAAAACAACTAATTTATGGTATTTTATTTCACTGTTCCAAGGAAAATTCAGGTATTTATTTCAGTCACACTGGTTGAAATATTGTTTTGAATAAAAAAGGTTAATGAATTGATTCGGATCGAATCGTTTTGAATAAACCAATATCGTCCTTGAATTGAATCAGCAACAACTAATCGTGTTCATATGAATTGGTACACCCCATTCATAAAAGACTAGGACGCTTTTAGGCTTGTTTTCTAATGGACAACAAACCAAACCAGCGCTCATTTTTCTATTCTTTATTTCTTTTTTCACAGGAACATTATTTTTCATCAGTCGTCTTGTTGTAGAGCATATCCTCTGGGCCCATTAAGCTGCACGTCTCAGTTCAAAGTGTGTGATAGGATAGAGGACATACAGACTTTTACTACATACTACATACTGCTTCTTTATGAGATGGAGTCAATGGTCCATCCACCGGTAGCAGTGGGCCTTGAGTGAAATGGGGACAGGGCTAGGACAAAAACAGACGAGTGTGTATGCACAAGCTTCATAGTTCATACGACTCTACTAATATAACATGTTGTGTGAATGTTTTCTCTCAGTACATTGTTTAGGTGAGGGTGTGAACACTAAATGTGTGTCTAAAGGTGAAAGATGGGAACTCAAAGTTCTCTCCCTGCTGTCACCAGCACATATACAGTAGGTCCCCCATAAAACACTGGCTCTCAGTGACATCTCCATCATGGTGATGTTATAAACTGTCATACACCCCAGCATGTCCATCAGCCTCAAGGCCAAAGCATCGAACAGGCTTTTTAAAGAGAGCGTACAGTATGTACAGTGTGTATGTGTGAGGGTAAGACACACAGAAAGGGAGATTTATTCCTTTTTATATATATATCACGTGTCAAACTCAAGGCTTGGAGGCCAAATCCAGCCCTTTAAAACACCCAATTTGGCCCACAGGGAAAAGTAGAACTTTACAATTATTCAAGTGGAGGTTCATCGAATTTGTTACAAATCCATTGAATTTGTCACAGATTCAATGAAACTACAATATTTGCAGGGGTTTTTAGTTTTCCGACGCTTATATAACGTCATTTTTAATCTCAAATTGTAGATAGAATCCTAATTTTTCCAAAATCCTGCTCAATCCTCAAATTATTTGACAAAATTTCTTTAAATTAAATATATATAGTCACTACCCGTCACCTATTGCTTGGATATTGTCGGTGCCTTATATATCACATACAGTACTTTTATAGAATTTATACATGAAAATGCAAAGTGTCACTATATTAAAATTGTTTAATTCCCCATCTCTGTGGCCCACGTGAGATCAAACGTATCCGTATTTGGCCCCTGAACTAAAATGTGTTGGACATCCATGTTTTATATCTTCTGACTTTAATTTCCTCACCAGAAACTTTCTTCTGTCATTCTCACCATCTGTCCCTGCTCCTGCCACACCTGCCTGCCGCTGTTGGTTTTTTTTTTCCAGAGGATCGGGTGATAGACAGAGAGAAAACGGGAAAGAGACACAAAAAGAGAAGAAGCAGAGCAGGAGATGGAAAACGGTGCCGACTACAGCCGGCTGCCAGCACTTTGTGTCCCACGGATAGACTGAGAACGTGAATGCTAAAGCAGTGGATTTTTTTCTTTTGTATTTCTGACACTTTTTGGCAGATGGAGCCAAGTGTAGCATGAAACAATGGGCCGGATGGATTTATGTTATTATGCCGTTAAAAGGCTGCTTCGTATATGCCAGCGAAAAGGGCACTTTCCACTTAGACGAGGCATTTCTTTATTAGCTGCCATAAGCTTTCACCTTAAAGGCTAATTTAGTACAAAGACTTTTTGTCCTTGAAGGGATTGTTGCCGTTAGGAATAATCAGTTACTACTGAAAAATAGTCGTTTTTAATGAAAAACTAAATGGACATGCAATAAAATTCAGATTAAACACAAATATTATGAAAAAGAAGAATCTGAAAATATTCTATTGTCCATAGAAGTCAACATCCAACCAGAGAAGATTACGTACAGAGACTGACAAGAGATGTATAATTATTAGGGCTGGGACCTTAACTTTAATTGTGATTAATTCATTACAGAAAAATAAAAAATGCAGTTAATCACTTTTTTTTGCGCTCTAAATAGAAATGTTGTTGCTTTGCTTCATGGGCGTTAATTGTAGTTTAAATAAAAACACTGGATGAGAAACAAAAGCCCAGTTGTGTGCAAATTGTGCAAGAAAGAGTTTGTCAATCATTGGAGTTTCTCAGCCTGCGCTAGCACCTCAATGCTAAACATGTAGCAGCTAGCACACACAGCTAGCATGAACACAATATTCTCCGAGGAGGCAGTGGATCTGTTTGGAATTGCATTCAAATGTTATATACACTACACACTCAATGAGTATATACTGTCTACTATATACTTTAAGTATGATTAGGATGATGAACGTTCCCACTGAAGTATACTTCCAAGTTTCCCAAGATGCATTTAGAACCTACAGCATTAAAAATCTTGTTCACACTGAGGCTAAATATCTGTTAATTCTCCACCTTTACTTTGAAAGTTTTGAAAACATTTTAAGTGAGAAAGCAACAAAGTAGAATATCAACATGTGCTCATTTGATCCATAAAACTCACGGACATTTCAGAGATTTTCGGAAACCCTTCATTGTGCTACTGACTAAACTTCCTGTTAACTTCAAAACAAGAGCCCTATTTACAAAAAAGTAAAAAAAAACAAAAAAAAACAAAATTATGGAAGAACAGATGCTTTTTTGCTGGAAGCAGTATGACTAGTGTGCCCATGCATACGGAACAAATGTCCCCATATAGTATACATCCGGGTATTTCTCGCATACTCAACTTTTTCATACTATCATATGTGAACACACTACAGTACATACTCATTTAGACATATATGAATAGTATGTTAGTACGACATTTACAACACATCCATCGTTTCCAGTCCACACTGGACAAGACGACAGGGTTCAGAGCCAAAATGAACAAAGTCAGTGGAAAAATAATTGTAGTGAACAGTCGACCACTCTCAGTGGTAGAGGATGTGGGCGGGGCTAGAAGCGCTGCTACAGAGAGCATCGTCTGACCCAACTTATCAACTGCTATGTGTAGAAAAACTATTTCAAACTAAACTCATCAGTTGCTCTATTTATTTCATGCCACAGCAGCTCCTTCAGTGTAGGACTGAGCGCTACCACAGGTCATACATTCCCACCGTAGCACGACATATATATATATATATATATATATATATATATATTTACATTTATGTATTGCTTCTATTATTATATTGTTTATTTCACTTTATCTTCATTGCACTATTACTCGGGTGTCTTTCAGGTTTTTCCTGTGTGTTGCCTGTCTGTTGTCTTTTTTATTGCACTTTCTAATTTGAGCTGACATGTCAGTAAATTTCCCCACTGAATAAAGAATCTATCTATCTATCTATCTATCTATCTATCTATCTATCTATATCTAGCACAGATATTCTAACTCTTTTACAATGCTCAGTTTCCACTTCTCTCGAATGTTCTGTACTAAGTGCTGTTTTTTATTTTAATACACAAAAACACATTTGTCCGCAAAACCATGAATATAACTTAATTAAACTTAAGTGTGTGCTTTGTGAACAATGCAATTATAATATTCTTTATTCATATTGAACATTAAGATGAAAATAAACAATTTTAATTAATTACAAAGTCTCTCATTAGTTAGATTTTTTTTTTTTTTTTTTTTTTTTTTATGGAGTCCCACCACTAATTATCATTAAAAAAAATCAGCTTAGAGATGAACCCTGCACAATAAAACTTTATTTGTACACATTTCCACAGTTGTAATTCAGCTGTGCATGAGCTAAATGCCTCCTCATGACGTGATGTGCTTTTAATTTGTGTAAACAGCTTCCATATCCCCACAGGAACATGAGCATCAGCATTAATCCCATGCAGTCCTATCGGCGCTACTTTCCTTCACCGCTCTCCTGTTGTGCCCCAAAGAGCTCCTCTGACACACACACACACACACACACACACTTCCAGGCTATGTTTCGGCAGCCCAGCACATTGAGAAAAGGGCACTTCCACAGGAGGCGAGCTGGAAATGTGCCAGAATGCTTAGAGGTGAATTATTAAACAAATATTCACAGGATGTTGCTCCACAGCACAATCTGTAGGGACGCCGACTGTCAAAAACAATATCTATTGTGTCTCAAAGTCCAAAGTCGCTCTCGGAAAATAAAAGAAAATCCAGGACAAAAATTCATAGTGCATGAGTTCCATCTTCAGATTTTTCTCTCAATGTAAGAAAAAAAGAAGAAGAAAAGAAAATCTGTCCATTTTAGATGCACATGTTGCACAATTAGGACAAGATACAGGACAGGGATGGTTTTTGATCAATCGTGAGTATCTCATGTCTAATTCATCACAACGCTCAACATGACGAGGAAGACTAATCTGATACATAATACACGTATCACCAGTTAAATCACACATTTTATTCATTCTACGTGTGCTACAAAGGACTATAAAACTTAAATGGCTACGCACCAGTTTTTAATGGAAATGCAAAGGATTAACCATCAAGAATTACCTTTTACAAAATAAATGAAAAACATATTTATCTATACATAAAAAAATATTTATATCAAAGTTACAGAACAGTGTTTCTCAAATGGGGGTACCCCTAGGGGTACGCAATGGCACTACAAGGGGTACTAGTAAGAGAGAGAGAGAGAGAGAGTGAGTCAGTCTTGGCCCCAAAACTATCGTAATCAATCTACTAAGGAACCACTAAATTGGTGTTTTTCAACCTTGGGGTCGGGATCCCATGTGGGGTTCCCTGAAATTTCTGAAAAATTGAAATAGATTTTTGAAATGTTTTTTTTTTTAATAAAAGAATCTTAAACAACTGTATTTCTATACGTTCACAAAACAAATGAAACAAAATAAAATAGATTTTTTAAAAGCCCATGTTATGACTGATGCCACTTTTTCAGATTTCCTTTCCCAGAATACTGTATAACGAGGGATGTACGTAGGAAAAAGGACCTCATTCATGCTTTTGAATGTATATAGTTTATTAAACTTTTACAAATGTGATGCAGTATTTAATCAGTAATGTGATTAATTATCGGTGAAATTGGCTGAAGGCATAAACACAGACAAGGGTCAATACTTAGCATTTTTAAGCATTTTGACTGTGAAGTTGTTATTGCACACAGGGAGGCAGACTTCACCTGTTCAGTAGCTGATGCTTTTCCACAGAGCGTTTAAATGTGCTTCTTTAAGCCCAGTTTTCACACCTTCAAAAACCATATGCCAATTTTTATCTTGGGAAGGCTTCTTTTCTTGTTTGACTTCAGTAGGCGGGGCCTCCGGAGTTCACGACAATCTAATTTAGTTTTTTCACGTTTCATGAATCACACGGAGGTCCACAAATTAGCACGCGTTTTCATGCACGGCTGATAAATGAAGGCCATTGAATGTATTCTTTTTGTTCTTCTTCTTCTGTGTGTTTTTTTTTTATTTTTATCGCTTACATTATTTGAATTATGTGCAAAATAAATAGAGAAAATACCTCCAAACTTCTGTTGTCAGAGCCATTGAACGACTGCTATCTGACTTCTCTCATTAGTGTATCTATCTGTCCGTTGCCACCTTTATGGCTGATTGTCTCTTATTGCCTGTGTTGCTCAACTGTACGACCGTCTCGTCTCTTGAGACGTTCAATTTGTGTCTGTCTAAGAAAGTGAAGAAAAGGATGGAGGTGAGACAAAGAGATAAATGGATGAGAACAAACGCATGATAAGCAAAGGAAATAAGCAAATAAGCTAATTAAAATGGCAGGAAGTAGACGAGGTTATATAGTAATTGAAGGGGAAATTAAAATAAGAAGAGATGAGGGTTTGATGACGTTCATTTCCTCACACTGACAAACCGTAACTTAAACTGAAAACCTTTGAAAACACAATTAATGAGCACGTCAGTTACACCGTAATACCTGCTTATGACTGAGAGGGAGATATTAAATCATTTTACTTTAAATTTAATGTTTTTATTGTTGATTTCAAACTCAAATGTTTTAATGTTTTTATTAGATAAAACATTGATTGATTAAAAACAATGTCAAATTAATTAGACACATTGTAACTGATAAATCTTGATTAATCTAAATTAATCGCATAATATTTGACACGAGAAGCAATTTTCCAATTTAAATAGTTTTTGGTATATACTATTTACATATATAAATTAAATTAATAAATTAGTTTAATATAAACATAATTTTGTGTGTTTTTTAAGCCATTGTGTTTGTTTGTGCATTTTTGAATTACCCTGTGTATGAAACGTGCTAGACAAACACCTTTTTTTGTGTTCAAAGTTGAAACCTAACAGTGACAGACATCTGTAAATTAATGTACTAAAAATCAATAAAAATGCTGAAACATACAAGAGTTTGAAATTATTGATAAAAACATGAAATCAACAATAAAATGTTTTAAAATCTCACACACACACAATCCCTGTTTTGCTCTCATCTGCACATGACAGAGTGAGATTTTAAATCATTTTGTTTTTATCATTTATTTCAAACTGTTAAAAATCATTTTACTTATGTAAAGAATATTGAAATATTGACTCTTTTTAAGCAATTTTGCTCATTTGCTACGTAGCTTTGTGTGTACTCTCCTTGAAGTGAGATCCATATTTATTTTAATAAAGAATAAAATGGGTATGAAATTAATTTCAATGAGGGTTGTGCGTTTGGCAGCAAGGAGAGAAATCTAAAGAGATGTAGTGGTAGTGATAAAGAAAGTGTTTGACACTGACCCATCGATTATAAAGCATAAGAGAGTAAATTTTAATTGAAATAGGAAAGTGTCCTCATATTGGTACAACATTTAATAAAAGCATCCTTTAACTCAGTGTTTCTCAACCTTTTCTCATCTTACAGATGTAAATCCTTGATTTAATGAGAAATAAAATGGGTTAAAAGTGACCAAAAGTTGTGGAAAAGGTGGTAAAATAGGGTTTTATAATCCACAGAAATTGGTTAAAAGTTGCAAATTAGAGTGGACGAAAATGGACAATATTTGCTTAAAAGTGGCAAAAATCGGGGGAAGGGTAATTAAATAAAAAAAAATAGGAACAATTCATTTAAACTGGCAAATAATGGGATTGACAAAATGTGAGTGAGGTTAAATTGGCAAAAACAAGCATGAAATATGGTGAAAATAATGGTAATAATTTTGTGGAAAAGTGATTTTGTGTGAAATTTTAATTTAGTTTTAGTCTTGACTAAAACTATTTTAAGTTTTAGTCAAGATTTAGTCAAATGATTTGTTTTAATTTTATTTCAGTCGACTAAAATACCAAGCAATTTTAGTCGACTAAATCAATAACTAGACAATTTTTTACTGCCGGTATGGGAAACAAACTAAACCTACTGTAATTTATGTGTATATGTAATATCTAAAACACAAATTTAACTTTATTTCAACACGACTGTGTCTTTATTTCAATATAAAAGCAGTAATGAATAACACAGACTGTCAACTTTGAAATGGTATCTTTCTCCCATAATAATGCAAACAAAAATGTGCAATAAGTATCAATTTGCAACTCAGTGTATACTAAACAAATAATGCAAATGTCAAAGATCATAAACGAAGCCACACCCATTTCCTTAATTTTTCGGGTGTCAAAATCGTGCCTCACACCCCTCGTTGGACGCTTGTGCTCATTGAATCAGACGCTTTTCACCAGCGTTGAAATGCTCTGGACGCGCATCCAAACAAGTTGGGAAGAGAGCGCGTTTAGGGGAGGGGCTTCTCTGTTGCCGGTGGTGTTCATACAATAAATGATATTGTGGCGATCAGTTATGTTCATAATTCACCCAGTGACTGTGAAGTGGTGGAGAACGTTATTGTGTTGAGAAGGCCGTGTTTCTGGTCGGATGTATTATGGTGTGACTCAGCATGTGCACTGTGATGTCAGAGGGCTATAGAGAAGTGTGGGTGAAGTTTGGAGCTCCTTGCTGAACAC
Organism: Gouania willdenowi; assembly: GCF_900634775.1. Classification (NCBI taxonomy): domain Eukaryota; kingdom Metazoa; phylum Chordata; class Actinopteri; order Blenniiformes; family Gobiesocidae; genus Gouania; species Gouania willdenowi. The sequence continues at coordinate 24,796,165 of NC_041063.1, read as the reverse complement.
GCCGCCTCCAATTCCTGTTCATCGACTCTAGTTTTCATTTCGTTTTCGTCCGCAAAAATTTATTTGTGACAAAAATATTTAGTCAACAAAATTAACACTGGTTTATCAGTGCCAAACATGTCTTGAAAGTGGAAAAAAAATGTGCAAGAAAGGCCAGAAAGAAAGAATAAGCATTGACATTTGATGAAGATGTAGCAAAAATGCATTAAACGGAGCAAAAATATGGCAATAATAGGTGATGAAAATCAGTATAAATAAGCATGAAATATAGTGAAAAGAGGTTAAAAGTGACAATAATTGGTCAACATACACGATATTAGGTAGAAAATTGCTGAAAATGTCTTGAAAGTCGAAAAAAATTTGCAAAAAAGGCATTAAGTGGCAGAAATGGGGGTAATGTAGCAAAAACGCTTTAAAAAGAGCAGAAATATGGCAAGAAAAAGTGATGAAAATAGGTTAAAATATGGTGTAGAAGTTTGGTGTAGAAAGAAAGAAAATGGGTTCAAAGAGACTGGTGGTGAAATTGGATTTTAAAAACCACAGAAATTGGTTAAAAGTTGTGAATAAGAGTGGCCAAAAATGGACAGAAAAAGTGGTGAAAATAGGTTCAAAGTGTCAATATTGTCTTAAAAGTGGCAGGAATGGAGAAGGGAGGGTTGGGGGTAATGTAATTTAGAAATTAAAAACAATTACTGATTGTTATGTGTCGGTTAAGACCTTTTCATATGCGTTTTTGTGTTTGTTTGTATGGTTATTATGGACCCACGAGTCTGAAATAATCTATTTCTATCTATCTATCTATCTATCTATCTATCTATCTATCTATCTAATTAGTTTAAACTGGCAAATAATGGACTTGACAAATCATGAACGTACGTAAATTGCCAAAAATAAGCACAAAATATGGTGAAAAGAGGTTAAAAGTGGCAATAATAGGTCCAAATATGCGACATTAGGTGGGAAAGTGGTGGAAAGGGATTAAAAGTGCTGACAATGTCTAAAGTTGAAAGAACGTGCAGAAAATTTTAATTTGGCAAAGAAGCAAAATGGGCTCAAATTGTATAAAGGTATATACTTTACATTTAAATCTCCCTTTAATCGTATCAAACAACACACTAGGTTTAGTCAAAATCTGCGTTTTCAGCTTTTTAAGCAGCGTTTCATATGTATGGTGTGCATCCATGAATATGCACGGCTGCCACACTTCAATGTGACACTAATTAGTTGTAATTTAGCTTAATGTGACAGTTGGTCATGGTTAATAAACACAGAGAGGAGGGAATGGTGTAAATAGTGAGTAATACACAAACTGACGGATCGACCAACAACTCTTTCCTCTGAATAAAGCAAATGGAGCACCTTCGCTATTATTGGAAATGATATGGTTTCAATGAACTTTAAATATCAGCATCTTTTCTAAGATGTATTTTTCACTGAGGCAGATCGCTTCAATATGTCTGTGTTCACAGCAGGCCGTGCAATTACAAGGAGACATCATCATCCTCATCATCCTCCTCCTCTCTGACACTCTTCACGCTTTGTATTGTCTACTTTGAAAATGAATAATTGGGTTTTTTTTTTTTTTTGAATGGAAATATTTTGAAATTCAAAACAGAACAAGTGCATTTTCATATGTGCTTTTAAGACGAGACTTAGTTTAGCTCAGGTACCAACCATTTCCCTTAGAATTCCTGCACAGATGTTTCCAAATCATGTCTGAAGTGCATTAAAGAAACATCAAAGCAATTTCAACACAAAGTCTATTTTTCCACTTCAAAGACCACATTCTTCTTTTGTTGTTAATGGTAGAATAATTCATTTTTCACCAACTCTGCGTACCACTTTGGTGTTAAACCACAATTTTAATGCAAACGTCAAAAATATAGGTACAATTTTTAGTTCTAGGCTAGAGAAATAATTCCCGTTGTGTAATACTGAGGAAAAGTCTTCCACCTTTTACGAACTTTATTCTGGTTTATCAACTTTAAATTGCTTGCTTCCTCTCCTACTGAGTGATTTAGTGTTTTATCGCTCCATCAACTCCACCGCATCCCTAAGGACGTCTTCTAATAAAGAAATGTTACTGTAGCATTTGTTCGCACTGCTTCAGATGATCATGCACTTGTGCTCTTTAGTGTTGTTGTTGTTGTTGTTGTTGTTGTGACTTGCCAAGGGACTAAAGGAGCAAAGTAGCTTCAAGATAATCTTGTAATTAGGTTTACCTATTGAATTAATAAGTTTATGACTATTATCAGGACAAGTGGGCTCAACTTCACTCTGCATAAACCTGAAGAATTAAAAACAATCCATATTTGAAGCTACTGGAGACAAAATAAATCAGATGAAAACAGTGTAGGCCTCAAAGATTAATCAATCCAAGATAATTTGCTCGCAAAAAAGATATTAAAGGCTTAAAGTCAGAAAAATGATGGTCCATTGTTCTATGAATCTGTGGTAACCACATTTATTTAATCATCTGAATAATATCCACTGTTATCCAGGGTTGAATGTGACAAAAAATGGTGGAAAAGGTGGTAAAATGGGATTTTTAAAAAAAAACACAGAAATTGGTTTAAAGTTGCAAATTAAAAAAGCCAAAAACTTGTGTTTGGTAAAAAAGTGGTAAAAAGGGTTCAAAGTGTCAATATTGGAACAATTAGTTTGAACAAATGTGCAAATATTGGATATGACAAATTGTGAATGTGGTCAAATTGACATTAGGTGAGAAAAGTAGTGGAAAAGGTTTATAATGTCTTTAAAAGTGAAAAAAAGAAGTTAAAAGATACCAGGGGTGAAATTGGATTTTAAAAACCACAGAAATTGGTTAAAAGTTGTGAATAAGAGTGGCCAAAAATTGACAGAAAAAGTGGTAAAAAGTGGCAGAAATTGGGAAGGGAGGGTTGGGGGTCATGTTATTTAGAAAATTAAAAACAATTACCAATTGTTTTGTGTCTGTTAAGACCTTTTAAAATGTGTTTTTGTGTTTATTTGTATGGTTTATATGGACCCCGAATCTGAAATCTATTTATCTATCTAATTCAAACTGGCAAATAATGGGCATGACAAATAATGAATATAGGTAAATTGCCAAAAATAAGCACAAAATATGGTGACAAGAGGTTAAAAGTGACAATAACGGGTCAACATATGCGACAGTAGGTGGAAGAGTGGTGGAAAGGGTTTAAAAGTGCTGAAAATTACTTTAAAGTTGAAAGAATGTGCAGAAAAGGCATTGGAATTTGATAGAGAAGTAGCAGAAATGGGAGTAATGCAGCAAAAATGCATTAAAAGGAGCAAAAATATGGCAAGAAAAAGTGATGAAAAGAGGTTAAAATGTGGCAAGTTTTGTGTAGTTGCAGAAAAATGGTAAAAAATACGCAAAAATGGGCTCAAATTGTTCCAAAAACATTCATAGTTTCTTGCGACCCCAAATGGGGCCCTGACACCAAGGTTGAGAACACCTGGTCTAACCTATAGTTGATGAGGGTTGATCTGGATAAAAAGGTGAGAAAAGGCCACGTTATATAGTTGAGCTGCTGTTGATACTCAGAGGTTTTCTGCTAATTGTAGCTGTGCAGCGATAAAACCCTGAGTCATAGTGAAAAGTGCTGATGGAACACTGCAGCAGAGCGTTAGCGAGGCTTAATGTGCACGGCCTCTTTGACTCGTCGAGCTCAGCTATTAGAGAGAGTAAATGAGGCCGAGGCAAAGGCTAAACTATTTTTCATGCACTATTCTGTTACCTTAGCGCTGGTATGGAGATTGACCTTTGACTGGGATACGCTTCAAATTTAAAATACTGGGTCAAACTGTTCATGGTTTTAATGTGTTTCTGTGAAACACCAAAATACTGATGATATTTTATATATAACAACAGTCATGTGTAGACAGGGCCATCTATAAGGGGGAATAAAGGGGAGAGATTTTTGGGGTCCATCCATAATGTTAGTAAAATGATGGTCCATTGTTCTATGAATCTGTGATAACCACATTTATTTATTTATCTAAATGATATGCACTGTTATCCAGGACGTTTAGTATATTTGCGCCCTAGTATATAGTCATCTTAAAGATGTAAAGCCTTGTTTTAATCAGAAATAAAATGGGTTAAAAGTAACCAAAAATGGTGGAAAAAATGCTGAAACAACAGAAATTGGTTAAAAGTTGCTAATTAAAGTGGTCAAAAAGGGTTCAAAATATCAATACGGGAACAATTAGTTTAAATTAATGTGCAAGTACAAATCTTGAATGTGGTTGAATTGGCAAAAAATAAGCACAAAATATGTTGAAAAGAAGTTAAAAGTGACGATAATGGGTAAGAATGGGTGAGAAAAGTGGTGGAAAGGGTTTATAAGTGCCGAAAATGTCTATAAAGTGGAAAACGTGCAGAATTTTGATGGGGAATTAGCAGAAATGGGAGCAATGTAGCAGGAATGCAGTTAAAATGTCAAGTATGGCAAGTAATGGGGATGACAAATCTTGAATGTGGCTAAATTGGCAAAAATAAGCATGAAATACAGTGAAAAGAGGTTAAAAGTGACAATATTGGGTCAACAAATATGCACATTAGGTGGAAAAAGTGGTGGAAATGGTTTATAAGTGCTGAAAATGTTTTGAAAGTGTAAACAATTTGCAGAAAATGCATTAAAATTTGATGAAGTGGCAGAAATGGGAGCAATGTAGGAAAAATGCATTAAACGGAGCAAAAATATGACAAGAAAAAGTGATGAAAAAAAGCTAAAATATGGCAAGTTTGGTTCAATGGGCTCAAATTGTTAAAAAATATATTCTTAGTGTCTTGTAGGCATCTGGCGACCCCAAGGTTGAGAACCCCTGTACTCATCTGTACTGTAAGTGCTCTAAACAAACCTATTTACTGTATTTGCTGTTCTCCATTTCTCCTTTCCATAGGAACAATCAGCAGTTTTGCATCCCTGCAGCCATCAGACGAGTGTTTACTACACAGGCTCAATGCTCCAACGCACTCAGTGTGTCATGTAAAATTAATGAGTAAAAACTCAGTCACAGCTGCTGCCAATTTAGCCTGAAAACTGCCTCCATCAGTGGGGAAAAAACTATGAAAATGCTGCTTTTTTTTTAAGTGTGTGCGTGTATGTGTGTGTATGCATTAGTATCCAGTTGGTGTCCAAGTGCTAATTCACCTTTAGTGTGAGGTAACACATGGTAGGTGAGCAGTGTTTATAATGCTAACCCCTCTGATGTCTTCATCAAAGCTCAACCACGCACACACACACACACACGCACGCACACACACGCACGCACACGCACGCACACACACGCACTCACTCGGGGGTGAGTCCATTCTAAATTCATGCGCACCAGACCAACGAACACGTAAACGAACGATGTACCCTGCGCCTGCACGTCTGATCTACATTTCCCACAGACTTAGAATGGGTTCACGGGCACAATGCACAAGTCATGTTTGCATGTGTGCTTGCAGACGTGTTAACGTGTTAACAGACGCTTTAATGTGCATACACATTTAAGGTCCCATATCATGCTATTTTTCCCAAACTTGCCTGTTTTCCAGAGTTTTAGCCTCTGAAAAGTCACTTTCTGACCAACTCCACACAAACAGGCTGATTTGCGTCCTACTTATGCATATTCATCAGTGGGCGTGTCTATAGACGGGACACTGGCTTCCTCTTCCGGCCCGCCCTCCTCCCACCCACTCCGTAGCCGAGCTCATGCTTCTTTATAAACATGAGACAGAGCGTGTATATGCACACATATGCCACACCTAACAAACATACATATATCAGTCACACGTGAACGCAGGTGTGGCGTGAGTGAAGCTGTAGTGATCAGGTGACCTTCACTATCGATCATCGCCTACGTGACATGTAAACACTTAGAAAAGAATATTAGGCGCTTACGCGTGCAGGTGTGAACACATGTGCAGGTATGAGTGTATAATGGACCACCATTTAGTCTGGTTACAGTCTGTGTCACGACACCCGTCCATAGAGTGGTAGTGACTGTAGTGTTACGCTCTGAGTCAGATCGTTGATGTGATTGGATAAAACACTCACACTTACATACCTGCACAAGGGCACACACCTGCACGTGTAAGCGCCTGACTATTTTTTTTCAAAGTGTTCACATGTTACATAGACGGTGATCAATAGTGAAGGTCACCTGATCGTTATAGCTTCACTCACCCCACACCCGTCACAACACCGAACTACTTAAATTAGGTAAGTTTAGTGAAAGTTAGGCAGTCATGCGTGGAATGGACTGGTGCGTATGACTTTAGATTCAACACACACACGCACACGCGTAGCTCAGGTTCCTCTAATCAATCGAGAACCAATTGCATTGGACACAAGAAGGAAAAAGAAAAAACCAGAGAATAATAAAATGTGAAGCAGAAACATGAGTTTAAATGCTTCTTTCTGTTCTTTTTAATCCTTTGAAGTAAAAAAAAAACATAAGGGATATTCAGTCCACTTTTAAATATTATGGAAAAGATTCCAGTCAGAAGGAAATGTAATTATCAAATCTAGGTCTGACAAACGTGGATGTTTTCAGCTGACTGAAGAAAACCATCTCTATTATAATCTGTGTGTGTGTGTGTGTGTGTGTGTGTGTGTGTGTGTGTGTGTGTGTGTGTGTGTGTAATAATCTCTATTGCGTAGGCCGAGGAAATGGTTCTGCCTGATGAAGAAGATTGAACAATGTTCACGACAGAGACTCCATAGAGAAAATGTGTCAAACTCATGACCCGGGGCCCAAATCCGGCCCTTTGGAGGATCCAATTCAGCTCGCAGTAGAAAATGAAAATGACAGAGAAAACATGAATCATTGTGTAAATGAAACTTTTGTAGGCACTCACAGTTTTCCAACCGCTTCCATCACATGATTGCAGTCATTTTTAATGTTAAACAATTACACAAACTCAAAGTTCTTACAAAATCCTTCACTTTTCCCCAAATTATGACATAATATTTCCCTTAATTAAATAGAAATTAGTCACAAAATCTAGGAAATTTAAAGTAAAGACTCTGTTGGGACAGATATCTGTCACTTATTGCTTGGATATGTTTGGTTTCTTACATATTTTGTATTTTATGTTTACGTAGAAGTGCAAACTAAGGTACATTAATTAAATTACTAATTTTAATACGATGTCTTCCTAATTCGAACAGATACGATTCACAATTTGCATGTCGCGATATGATATATGGCGATACTAATCAATACGACAAACATCACACTATATCGCAATATCATTAATTACAAATCTCATCTTTACAAGTAAAAAACGTTATGAAATACAAATATTTTCATTTTTTTTAACGTGCGAAAACAAAGTAAATCAGTGGTTCTCAACCTTTCTCGGGTCACGACCCCATTTTTAGATCCCAAATATCTGACGACCACAAATGTTTTTTTGAAAATTCATTTTTTATCATGTTTGTTATGGTATTTGAGCTAGATTTATAAAGTGAAGGTATAGCATACAGTTGTTTAGAATTGTGTTATGTTTTAATTTGAAAAGGAATAATCATTTAAAAAAATATGTTTTTTTTTTATTCAATCAGTAATTATTTTTTAGACATTCCAGGTGATCCCATTTAAATTGTCCACAGGGTTAAAATACACTGAAGTAAAAGATAACTAACTGTAATTCAACCATAAATAAATAAACCAGTGTTAAGTTTATCAGAATGTCAAAAAAAGTTTAACTTTTGCTTCAACAACAGAAGTTCTTAAATTTGTTTTTTTTAAATATACTTATATGTAACAGCATTCATCTATAAAAGTGTACAGTATGTTTTATGAAAATGAAGTGCAATAAACTTCCAGCTAAAATGCATTGAGGAGTGACGTAGTTTAACAAAGTCTGATGGTGCGTTCACTGACATCTAGTGACTGGGAGTTTACGTGCTATGCTAGTGTTAGTGCAATTAAATGGTTTTTCCGTTAAAAAAACATGATTAAAAAAATCGATTTGGACATGTTTGGGATTGATACGATAATCCCGCCGTGAAATATTGCGATACATTTCCAAATCAATGTTTTTCTTACACCCTTACTGGGTTCTAGTTGAAAGAACCTCCTCAGATCCATGAAAAGAGAAGGAAAACATAAAGCGACGGTGCTGGTGTCCCGCCTACCTCCCAGGTGATAGGTTCCTCCTGTGGTGATGGACAGAGGAGACGTGGAACGTACTGCTGACGCCTCGTCACCGTCTATCGTCAACATGGCAAAGTTTTCCTTGGCCACCAAACGAATGGCGTGCCACTGGCCGTCGTTGAGACCAGAACCTGTGAGGGTGTAAAGATGGAGATTTTAAATTATATTAGTGGAAAAAGTGTGTTATAAAAACAGGTCAAACCAAATGTTTATTGTAAAATAAAGTGCCAGATCTAGACCCATGGTTTCTCTCTGGTGCTACTTGCACACAGTCTTTCTTAAAGATGAGTAAAATGGAAATGCCACTACCTTAACAAATGTCATGACCTAATCACAAGACATGCTTTATAGGTGGTGGAAGACCTTAATGACTATATTTCTCCTCTATATCCTTTTACACACTTATCTTATACTGCTACAGTATCTATTAGTCATGAAGAAAGTTGTGGCTCTCCTTTTTTTTTTGTTGCATTGTACTAAAGGACAGTGGTTCTTAAACTTTCTACGCTCTCGTACCCTTTAAGACATTTAACCTGAAGCCATGTACCCCCTACTGCTGCACACTTAAAAAACACAATAATGTAATGTCATATACAATGTTAATTTGTCTCTGAATTTTACCTATCCTGTTGAGAATTAACATAAAAAAGAATAATAATCAATAAAACATCTTATTCAGAATGATCATTGTTTACAAAAACACACAAAATGACTCGTAAAAAAAAAAAAAACAATGATGACAGACACGATCAACAACTTAAACAAACTAAATGACTACAAAAACACACAAATTACAGAATAGCTCCAAAAAAACAAAATTTATACAAAATGACATAATACAGAAAAACCACAACAATACAGAATGTGACCCCAAAAAGGCACAAAATTACAACAACAAAAAAATCAACAAAATTACAAAAAAAAATTAAAAGTAAAAATCATGTTCACCCACAGGAAGCTGAGCTTTCTAATAGTTAATGAAACATAAAAATGAATTAAAGCAGCACTAGATAGGTCCTTGTTATTACTGAGGCCGCTACTTCTGTAATAATAGATGTAATATGTTCATAAATAGATAAATAGAAATATGAGAATCAGGCTGAAATAAATGGATTATGGTTATGGTTTTATCAAAGCAAATAATCTAATTACATTTATTTAGAAACAGCTGCCATTGTTAATGATTTTAGGCTTCAGGAAAAATGTATATAATACAGAAAAAGCAATTTCACTCATTTAAAAAAAAAATTGACCCTTTTTTTTTTTCATAATCGGGGCAAACATGACACAGAAATGCCTCACATTTTTTGGGAGAATCTTACACATCACCATGCTATTTTTCACTGGAAAAAAGATGCCTAAATATCAAGAAAGTTTGAGAAATGGACAAATGTGTCCGATCGAAATCTTGCACCACTTGCTACAATTTGATCATCATATTATTATACGTTAAAATCTAAAAAGGCACTGGTGCAAAGATAGGTTTAGCCGTTTCACAATAACCCGAGTGGCTGAAGGTCAAAAGTGTAGCAAAGGGAATGTAATCTTGCGTGATTTTAGCGCATCTCTGCCGTTTCCGTTATTATATAAAAGTTAAACTAAAGGGCTCCTCCGCTGTTTTTACAAATGTGGCCTAAAACCTTTGAAATGTACTTATTAGAAGATCTATGACTAACAAAAAACACTATTTTGCGCCATATTTGTTTTATTAACTTTTAAAAAAGGGACTATTTTACAGTTTTAGAGCCTGTGTTCCTCCATCTTGAAACCACATGATTGATGATGTCACAAGGCCCCACTGCCTGTAAACATCCCATTGTTTTCTATTGGAGTGAAACATTCAGCCTGATTTTTAGATCATTTACCAGCTTTTTTCAGTCAAAATGACAATTTGTGCAGTTTTTGGTTGCTCTAAATATTCAGGAAAAGTAAAAAATGTTAACGTAAAGCTTTTGTTTAGTGAAAGAGGATGAAAAGAGTTGTGACCTGAAAAAGATGTGTGACCACAGGGGATGACGGTTCCAACTCTGCGGTTTGGTAGTAGACAATGAAGCAGAAAAGAAGAGCTCTCCTAAGGGACCTTTACTCTCCCTTAAACAGTGTGCTGATATGCTCTGGTGGCTGAAGTTAGCGAGTAAATCTGTTGAAGGACTCACACTCTAAACGACTTCTATTCTCAGGATTTTTGTGTCTTCATTAGATCTTTTAATTTTCAAAGGTTTTACAAAAACATTGGAAGATTCCTTTAATAATAGTAATCAACTCTACAACTTATTAAGATTGTTTAGTATAATTTTAGAAGTTTAATAGTAAGTAAAGTCTTTTGAAGAGGGAAAGAAGATCAAACAAAATGAAACAGTGTAAAGCAGTGTTAAATTCAAGGCCCGGGGGCCAAATCTGGCCCTTTAAAGCACGCAGGAGAAAGTAAAAATGACGGGGAAAACAAATTATTGTGTTAATTACCAAATAATCCACTTGTAGATGGACAAATTCAGCAATTTATTGAAACGCCACTATATATTTAAGGGCTTGCAATGTTTCCATTGTTTATATCACATGAATGCAGACATTTTTAAATTGAAATTGTGGAAAGAACTAAATTTTTCCCATATATCTTGCAATTTCATGTAAATCCTGAAATGGAATTAGGGGAATTATGAAACAGAAAATCAGAGTCTACTAATTCCCAAATAACAGCTACGTATTCACTAATTGTGCCTACAGTAGCACCTTCTGGAATAATGGTAACTTGGATGGTGCAGTATTTATGTTAATATATTGATTTATAAACCTAAACCTGAACTCGGTGGATCATCCTCCTGCCACTTTGACATCAGCTCGTTTTTCTGCCTCCTCTACCTCCCTCTGACTGCAGACTTGACTCTCTGGGCCCCTGTGTCTACAACTCCATTAACTCTCAGAGAACCCTGTTTCTGCCTCAGTGCCCAAGTGCATACGTGCACGCTCGCTGGGTGAGTGCAAGTCCCAGCGCCCCACGTCTCACGTTGGTGTGTGTGTGTGTGTGTGTGAGTGAGATTCTCACCAGGGTTGGGGTCAACTATAATTGTAATTGGGTAATAGATAATTAATTACAATGATGTAATTATAATTTTTTTTAAAAATCTGTTGCTGTCGTAATTGTAATTACGTTTAGGATAATTCACTTTTCAACCGCAACTGCATTGCAATTCAATTATAAATTCAACTGGGGAACCATGTTACAGTTCTATGTGCGTTCTACACATACGTAGTTAACATTATTAAAATAGATTTCAGTAGTTTCTAAACAGGGGTACGTGTATCCCTAGGGTTACAGGAGAATATTGTAGGTGGTACTTGAAAAGATTTAACAATTACTTGAAAAATAATGGTGAAATGTCTCTAGTTCCTTTTTAGGCTATATTTTGGACAAATTCACCACAAACTAACAGTACTACAACTTACAATTTATAGAAACAGCATTACTGTACGCTGTAGAGGACCATTTTATCACACTTCAGACAATAGGATACAATAATTAGCTACATTTTATAAAATGGACTCTATTCATTGACTATTGAAGTAATCACAAAAGTTAGAGTTTAAATGAATTCCACTTTAAATTCCACTCATTGTTTTGAATTTGTAGATTAAGTATTAAGGAACCAATGTTTGAGACACATTGAACCACTGATATATTTCATATCAAGCTTTCCCATATTTTAATATTTAAAAAAAAATTAATCAAGAGGTGTACACCAACACCAAAAATATTAAAACCTATATTTTCATTGATTAGGAAGCCTAACAATGTAAACCAATAGACAGGAAATAAATTAGATGATAGATATTGTTTTTAGTGTATTTTACAGCTGATTTAGGACCCATTATTGTAAGAGATGCTAACAGGAAGCTAACACAAGAGGAAGGTTAAGTTTCATCAATAATTATGATTGATTGTATTTGAACATTAGTAATAGAGAATGTAACTGTAATTGACTTTCTGAATTGTAATTAGATGCTGGTCACTGTATTATGAAAAAAATCACTTTATAATGGTGTTGCTACAGTGATATACATTCCTTTAGCCTCATTCAGAACTTCTGTTTCCTCCCTCCCTCGATATTCCACATTTTGTAAAACGTCAGCTCTAAACGGGCGAGTTGAATTTTTCTCGCCTTATGACTCATAAGGGGACACAGACTCCTCCTCCTGACAATCCTGGCTCTTCATACATAACATAATAATGTGAGCTCCTCCCTCTCAAACTACCTCACAGGTAAAACAAAGATGGCAAAAGCAGGTTAATATTACAGTTAATATCTTTACGTTCAGTATATAGATGATCCAGTATATAGATAAACCAAAAAGCGCTCACAATCAGTTTCACTTTTAGTAGCAGTTATACCGCCTTGTATCACCTTTATGGGATGATCTGACGTGTTTATGACCCAATGCGACGCAGCGGTCGGACAAAACAGTGGACTAGTGTGAAGTAGTGTGTGTGTTTACGCCCACTCATGCACATGAAGGCCCAAAAACTGTGTTTTTAGGAAAGCTCAGAAAGTGACTTTTCAGAGGCCAAAACTCCAGAAAACAGGCAAGTTTGGGAACAAATAGAGATGGGTGAGAAATAGCATCATACTGGACCTTTAATTGACTTGTAATTTTACATTGATAGCTAAAAACGTAATTGAAAATGAAGGATTTTATTGACCCCAAACCTGATTCTCTCTCACACGTATATTCTGGGTTTTTCTCTTCTTTTCCGTGCTCTGTTGAAGCCGTGCTCCATTAAATATGAGTGATGTTTGTGAAGGGAACATTGCTACTGGAGCAGAGCTGCACTCTTATCGCCCTCACCTCTATACATCACCCCATTCTGACACCAATCTGCCTCACTCTGCCTATCCATCCCTGATTCCTCCATCTCTCTTTACTTCTCCACCAGCACATCTGCATTTAACTCTGTCCGTCTTCATACCTCCGTCCTCTCGTGGCCCAACTGCTACCGCCACCATTATTTATCTTTTTAAACGGCTTCGGTTCACTGCTTCACGGCTGTAATACGTCGATAGAGCAGACACTGGAGCCAGGTTCAAAGTGCGGTCATGTGCAAATCACCCTCTGTGCACGTCGTCCTCGTGCACGGGTGAGTCGATACACATTCTTTAACATGCTACGTGAGTCGGTGCAATTTGTACCGTTTGGAGCATGTGTATGTGCGTGCGTGTGCGTGTGTGTGTGTGTGTCAGTCGTCACCACCCACCACCCAGCCATTTTTTCCCAGGATGCACTTCAAAACACAGACGTTCACATCAGCAGGGTGTGTAATTCAATCAGCAGGAAAGCTGAGCGTGTTTATGTAAATACGACGTGTTGCCACATCAGCGACCAAAGCTATTAGAGGGGTCACTATGGCAACGATGTTCAGTGCTACACACGCTAAAAATCTGTGTTGTTTTGTTGATCAAAAATTGTAAATCGACCAAAAATTTACAATAACAAGACAATGACTAAACAAAAAGACAGTCATCAACATCCCCCTCCAGTTTGGTTCTCATTATAACTCAACAACCTTTTCCTAAATGTCCTAAATCTAATTAAAAATTTCTAAGAAAAGCTGTCCCCTTTGAAGATACCTCAAACATGCACAGTTCATACCCATTCATGCAAGACAATGTGGGTAAAGTGCCTTGCCCATGGACACAACGTCAATGACTTGGATAGAGAAGTATTTAAAACCCCAACCCTTCGATTATTGGAGTAAAAAACTTGATTTTTATTTATTTATGTCATTACTGTGATCAGCAAATAAATCAAATCTTTATTTTTCTGAAATTCCTTTTTCGTCGTCACTTCTGCCATGAACAATGGTAGAATCCCATTGGTCAGCAGCTCGTTTTGATGCAAAAACCATTCGTGAGCGCCTTTACATTGACCATTCATGGTAGGGCTGTGATTCATAATGGGAAGAAGTGTAGATTAAATATGGCCCTGATGACTACGTTCTGACTAGAACTAAATTGCATTTCACTCAAAAAACTAAATCAAACTTTGCTGTCAGAATTAACACTGGCACCAACGATGGGGGTATCTTATAAGAAAAATCACTTTCTCAGGCAATTGCCATAAAAATTCATGACAAAGCTTCTTTTTTTTCCTCGTTGCACTTGGGAAAACACGAGTCAAAATGTGTTGGTGGGGAAATAAGGCAGGATGTTTGATTCATCTGCACGACAAGTTGTTTTAAGGTGCCCTTGATAACCGCTGTCACTGCCAGTTGCATCTGTGGTTGCGGCACGTCGGCTTGATGTACGCAATCACCACCGTGCTTCCTGTTCCATCACATCCCTCTCTATAACCTCTTCAACATAATGAAAAACAGATAATGCACAACCTTGTGTCTGTTTGACATCACCTGCAGTAGTATATGAATGATGAGTTTATCAGAGAGAGACAGGGTCACTGCTCCTATACGCACATGTTTCAGCTGAGAGTCTATTCTGGCTCTCTCATGTTCTCATATCTCTGCATACAGGCTGGCTGTCACACATGGAAAACACCACAAATTATCAAGTGAAGCAGAGAAGAAGAAGGGGAGGAAAATAAATCAGATCGAACATGATTAGGCAGTGTTATGGTCTCCTGTCAGTGGTTTGCAGGTTTTCAAAGGCATGTGAGGAATGTTCTCACTGGGATTGACAAGATGTGAATTCATGTAAAATAATTATCATCTCATGTTAGCACTTTTTATTTTATATTACACACTAAGGGGGTAAGAAAAAGTCTATTTGGTATCTATCCAAAAAATGTCATTCAGTGCCAGCCATTTTCAGTTTGAGCATTTTGACTGATTTTTAAAGACCCACAGAATACTTTGTGCTATGACAATCTGAGTTTTGACCAGATTCTGAAAGATTAAAGTCTTTAATTTCGCCACAAAAAACACTTTTGTTTCTAGCTTGTTTCGTTCTTCTGTAATCCACAGTTGAATAAAGGCAAGTTTCACACAAATTGCCAGTTTGTGACAAAAAGCTGAGAAAAACTGCTTTTTCTGAAAAAACTTAGTGACTTTGAAGCAATTTTTTTTTTTTGCTTTAGTGACACCTCAACATTTGTTTCCTTCTATAAAACTACAAAAAACAACACTGAGACGGCTTTTGATGGCAACATTATTATTATTTTGCTATCTGGCTCAGAGTTGAATGTTTTACTTATTGTATTTTGTATCTCCTCGCCCCCGTCAATCACACAAACGTAACTTCTTCCTCCCGATGCGCAGAAATTACCCGTTTAGCCCGATTAGTTGATTAGTTTTATCTCACAATCGCGACAATATCAATAATCCATTCAGGTCCACACATGTTCTGTGTTAGTATGTGGTGCTGTGAGCTGCTGGATACTTCACAATATCACTCCGTAGCGCCATAATCTCCCTCGTTCCTGCTTCTTCCTCCTTATCAGTGGCTAATCGATCATCTAAAGGTGCCCCGCTGCCACCTTCAGGGCACAGTTGGTCACTACATCACACTACAGCTTAGATATTAATGAGGGACCTTCGCCAGGGTGTGTTTTAGTAATAATCTTCATGAAAAAACGTAATTGACGTAATATTACATCAATGGCACCGAGCGTTTGGATTTTAAATGACGTATTATTACGTCAATGGCACTGAATGAGTTAATCATGTTTTCTTAACAAAAAACATAATTGCGCTAACATAAGCATAGCACGTCACTAGGTGTCAGTGGACCACATCAGATCTTGTTAAACAATGTCACTCCTCAATACATTTTAGTTTGGGAGTTATTTTATTTTCATAAAACCAGAATACCTCTAAAACCAATTTGATTATAATTTTCAACACGATAGGAATTATAAAGCACCCAAAGTCTGGCTGCATCAAATCTAGTGTGTATCATCATGAACAGGTTTTAATACTAAGTATTTTAAAATTATCCAACGTCAACCACCAAATCTCCTCTTTGCCAGATATTGGCAGTTATCAGGATTAATTATCCTAATCATGGAATCATGGAACCTCAATCATTTACACTTCAAAGGCTTGGTCCAAATGTATGAGCAACCCCATATCCAACATAACTGAATCAAATTTCATAAAGATCTGTCAATTACAATCCGAATTGTGAATTTTGAAAATTTGCCAATATATATGGACTTTTTTTTACATTTTTTAAACTGATCCAGAATCAATATTTTGATCCAAATCCCGTCCAAGATTTAATGGAATCTTCCATTGGGTAAGGTCTATTGTTGGTTAGAAATGTTGCCAAATTCCATTAAGTATATTTGATGCAATTCTGCTAAAAAAACAACATCCCCCGCCAGATTGGTTGTCATAACTCACAACCTTTTCCTAAATGTCCTGAATCTAAGAACGTAGATGTATACATGAGAAAATATCACATCGGAATATAAAATGACCATCTTAAACAGCTGTCCCCTTTGAAGATACCTCAAACATAGTAAAGAAAAACGGAACAAGGGCAATAACTCCTAAAAAGACATTTGCGCGCTTCTCATTTTCAAACTCCATCAAGGTATTGATACCCTGAACATATCAAATTTGGTTATCCTATCTTAAACGTTTTCTGAGGTAAAGCTGTCCCCTTTGAAGATTCCTCAAACAGAGTCCAAAAAACGGAACAAGAATAAAAAAACTCCAGAAAAAAACATTTGCACGCTTCTCATTTTCGAACTCCATCAAGGTATTTATAACCTGAAGCCACACACCACATTTGGTTATCCTATTTTAAACAGTTTCTGTGAAAAGCTGTCCCCTTTAACTCCAACAGACAAACGAAGCTGACACCTATATCCCCCTTCTACACTTTGTGGTGGGGGGATATAAAACACAGGTGAAAATATGACCTCATGGTGGAAGGTAATAATGTCGTCAAGTAGTGGAGGAAAGCCATCTCATGAATGAGGGAGTCTTATCCTGAACTTTTCACGATGTTCCATACCCAATAACCCTGAGTTGAGAAAAAAAACTACACTGAACTTTCCTGTGAGGTAATGCTCCAAACATTTCCTCATTCCATCTTTAAAATTATAATCTGGTCCCTTTAAACTTTGTCACTCAACGGGAAACAGCGAGTCATCACATCCAAGGTCATACGCTACAACGCATCTGAGGCACTGCTCATTATTTATTCAGCAAATTAATTAAATTCACATTGTTGGTCTAGTTTGCCACTGACCGTCTGTATAAAAAGGACCCCATCTGTGTAAACACAGCAAACAATCATGCTTATGATAAAATATGCTTTTTTGTCATTTTCCGGCTAACGATGAATTCTTGTGGTGTGAACAGCTGTGAGTGTTACAGCGCAACACCTTTTATAAATATAGTCATTGGCAGCGTTTGGTGCCAACTCGGCCAGGAAGAGACAAAGAGACGCTGTTTACAACAACATTTAATGCATCTGTGGAGTCTGTGATGAAAGCTGCTCTGCCTCTGAGGAAGACTGGCAGTTGACCTTCGAAACATGTCAGGAAATCAAAGTAAACTTCCTGGAAAAAAGTTTTAATAAATGAAACCTCAACATATTATTCAAAAATGAATTAATTTGCGGGAATTATGACGCAAAAGTCAAGAAAACATCAAAATGATCAGCAGATGCCTCCGAAGAAGTCTGTCAGTCAGGAGATCAAAGTAAATTTCCTGAAAAAAAGTTATTTGAATAAATGAAACCTTGACATATGATTTAAAAAAATAAGACAAAATTAACTTTCTGGAATTATTAAGCGTAAGTCAAGAGAACAGAGTGATCAGTAGACGCCTTTGAAGAAGACTGGCAGTTGACAGTCGAAACATGTCAATAGATCAATGTAAATTTCCTGAAAAAAGTTGTCTGAATAAATGATACCTTAACATACTTTTTATAAGCTGCTGGAATTATTATGCTGGAGTCAAGAAAAAAATCAAAGCTATCAGCAGACTTCTCTAAAGAAGACTGGCAGTTGATAGTCGAAATATGTCAGGAGATCAAATTAAAGTATCTGAAAAAAATCTGTCTAAGTAAATGAAGTCTTAACATATTTAGAAAGAAGACAAAACTAAATCTCTGAAATTATTACACGGAAATCAAGAAAAGAGAGCGATCAGCAGATGTTTCTGAAGAAAACTGGCAGTTGACAGTAGAAACATGTCCGGAGATCAAAGTAAATTTCCTGAGAAAAAGTTGTCAGAATAAATGAAACCTTAACATACTTTTCTGCCACTGCTGTCCATCCATCCATCCATCCATGACTTCTTAATAAATCAGACTTGACTCCCACATCACACATCTGTGCAACACCTCCTATTTTCACCGTAAAAACATTGCAGGCCTGCGACCATCACTCAGTCGACCAAAAACTGTAAATCTCTTCCATACCTTAATTTCCTCCACACAGAACTACTGCAACTCACTGCTTTTCTTCATTTCAAACAAAAGCACCCAGAAGCTTCAATATATCCCGTACAGCTCTGCATCAGTGCTTTGCAACACACAAAATCACAAGTACATCACACCTGTCTCCACACGCATCAATGCTGCTACTCTGACCCTTTGCCATGCAGTTCGAACCAAACAGTTTGAAAATTAGTAAAATAAGTTAAAAAAAAAAGTTAATTTATCTTCTGTGTCTAAATGCAAATGCTGTGTTTTTCCAAAGTCATCAGTCATGGAATCCATCCATCTTCTACTGCTCATCTGTGGTCAGGTAGTGGGGGCAGCATCCTGAGCAGCGAGGCCTACACTTCCCTCTCTCTGGCCACTTCTTCCAGCTCTAACTGAGGGATCTCAAAGCGTTCCCAGGCCAGCCGATAAATAGTCTTTCGGTCATGACCCAAACCTCATGACCATAGGTGAGGATAGAAACAAAGATCTACCGGTAAATCGAGAGCTTTGCCGTTTGGCTCACCTCCCTCTTCAACATGACGGATCAATGCGGACGCCGCACCAATCTGCCTGTAGAGCTCTCACTCCATCCTTCCCTCAATCGTGAATAATCCTTTGGTACTTGATCTCATCCCCAACCCGCAGAAGGCACTCCACCTTTTTCTGGTTGAGAACCATGGACCCGGATTTGGAGGTGCTGATTCTCATACTGATCCAATGAGAGTTGAAGATCACGGCCTAGTGGAGCCAATAGAACCACATCATCTGCAAAAAGCAGTGACACAATCCTGAGGCCAAACAAACCGGACCTCCTCCTAGCCCTGACTGCACCTAGAAATTCTGTCCGTACAAGTTATTTAGAGAATCGGTGACAAAGGGCATCCCTGGTGGAGTTACTGCCAGCAATATGAATCAAGCTCTGGAACCGGTCTTAAAAGGGGGACGGATTAGGAGGAAAAAAAGAAATGCTTATTTGATGCATCAATCATTAATTCATTGGATTGGATTGCGGCCCCCATAATCAATCACATCATGAGGCGCTAAAAGATTCATACCCCTACCACCCAAATGTGGAACTCCCTAATAGAAAGTCTGAGGGAACCAAGGATTATAGTCCTTTAAAAAAAGGCAGAAAAATATTTTTAGTAGCTTTTGTGATGTTTCAATTATTTGTTAATTCTTTCATTGAGATACTCAAGGTATATTTGTGATGTCTGTCTTTTAAAGCCTATTCCCTCTGCCTTCACCAACAGTAAACGCACTAAGAATAAATCATGACTACTCCGTCCTATTAAGACTGAAGTTACTTCGTCCTCATTGTTTCAATGTCTCTGTGATGAGAACCAAAATGACAGCAGCTGAGTGCTAAGTGACAGCAATTATAACAAAGACTGCACCACAGCTCCAGCAGAAGACGGTGAAGGAAACCCGGATATTAATTCTGGTTTGCAATTATGAAATCAGAGACTTGATGATGTTTTTTTTTTTAAAAAGAAAGAAGAATAATGAGCTTTTATGCTTTAGTGCAAGCACTGACAGTCGAGCCCTGCAATGGTGCAACTACTCATAAACAAGCACTATGAACTGATTTAATGGAGCTTCCATTAAAGAGGAACGTTTATCAAATCTTTTTTTAGACAATCATAGTAGTTTTTAATAGATATAAATCGCTATTTATTATATCAGCTCAGTCGGTTTTGTTTTATTTTACACAATAAACATAAACATAGTAAAGTTAGCAACCTGTCAGATGCAGGTGGATAATGATCCACCGCAGCATTAGCGGTGACGCTCTGGGGAAATATAGCAGTGAGAAAAACAACACGTGTGTGTGTGTGTGTGTGTGTGTGTGTGTGTGTGTGTGTGTGTGTGTGTGTGTGTGTGTGTGTGTGTGTGATAGAGAGAGTGAACACCGATGCATTGTAAATGTTACTGAAATAAAAGTAGTTTATAAAACAACAATGTTCCATAAGAAAGGATTATTGTACTAGTTCAGATTACATCTTGTGCTTTATTAAATATATTTAGAATCAACTTAAATTAACTTCCATGTGTGGCAAACACAAAAAAAAAGCTTTTGTTAATTGAGCTTAAAATAAACTAGACAAACTGCATTTCCCAAAAAAAAGCAAGTGAGAATGCATAAGAGGAACCCCTTAAAGTCAGTATAACTCTATAAGCCAATAGCAGCAGCACTAGTGAACTAGTGATGGCAAAAGTATGTAGTAACTTACTAGTGTAGGGAATATAATCACTACCATAGTTAACTAGTTACAGAAATAAAAAAATAATGTTATAAAGTTGTGAAAAGTGTGCACTAACTGAAGTTTCCTATGAATCATGACAACCAATAAAAACTTACTATAGCAGTGTTTTTCAACCTTACGGTCGGGACCCCATGTGGGGTCGCAAAAGGAGGATTGCCTAAAATGTCTAGAAATTGGTAAAATAAAAAATAAAAATAACTTATCGGATTAAAGTTATATTTTTAAATACACATCACACAAAATAAATATCACATAACTGTATTATATACTTAAACATTTTAGTTCAAATACATAAATGATAATAAACGTGATCAAAAACTAATTCTAGAAAGAAAAAAAAATGTCTTTGGGGTCACTGGACATTTGGGATATCAAAACTGGGTCACAACCCAAAAAAGGTTGGGAACCTCTGCTCTATAGCAGCACACGTTCAAGTTTAGTTGGATTTGTGACTCAGATTTGTGTTATTTCATTTTAAAGTTATTATTCTATTTAATAATTTTTCATGGAACAAAAATTACTGTATCTATATTTACATACAGTACATTATTTAATACTAATAAGGGTTATTAAGTTAAATGCATGTTAATAAATACACAATATACATTAGAGATGGGGTGAGTTGGGGGCCCTGCTTCTTCTTCTGCTACCTTTCTGTTCAGATTTCCAGTTTCATACTACTTCTTATTATTGTCTCCCATCCCTCTGACCCCCCCAACCCCCCCCCCAGCTCTCTCCTTGCCTCTCCCCCGTTTCTATTACATATTGATCCTGTGTGTAACTATAAATGAATTTGCTGTGCTATAAATTTATGGAGCCCTCTGGCATTCATGGATTTATTCTAGCCCATCTCCTCTGAGATATTTAGTCCTCTGAGGTAATTTCAGGAGCTTTGCACGTCTTCACTGATGGCAAAATGCCAACCGCACAAAAGCTAGAGAATATGACACGTTGGGCCACATGTAGGTTGAAACGCAGACACACTTACACTCAGGAGGAATGAAACAATATGGCACAGTAATCGGCAGTGGCTGTGGTGTGTTTTTCCCCTTCAAATCTACACCTCAGGCCTTTTCCATTATTCTAATGACATATACCTACTGTTTTTGGACTGTGCAAGTAGCCTCATGTGTGACCGAAAGTAATTCTGTGACTCAAAAGAAACTGATGGTGTTTCCACAGAAGTAACGAGTGTTTGAAAACACATATCCATATTTCATAAAAAAAGGAGCTTTTGGCAGAAAGAAAGTTAAGTTTTAGCAACAGAAACTAATAAAAAAACAGTATGAATACATATAAATCTGGATTTACTATTTTGTGCCTATGTAGATTTGTTTACTAAACTTTTGGCCCCTAGTGGCCACAAGCGCCGCAGCACTGTCGCAAAAATGAACAGTCAGTCGGATCAGCCTTCCTTGTCTTTTGATTGTGTATGCAGACAGTAGTTGACCTGTCACTTCGGGATAAGGATTGGCTTTAAGGGCTGGGTTGGTCGTGCTGGGGTGCGAAGCGGGGCTGAACTTGCGTAGCGGTTGAAGGAGCTAGGAGTTAGGTAGTTGAGCACTTGTAAAAAGATCTTTGATTGGCTGAAAAGGCGTGTCACGCATCGTGGACTTCTAAAGCTCAAATACAGAGCCAAGAGAAGCTGCAAAAGTTTCCGTTTCCTCTTAGAACACTTAATTAGAGGTGATTATGATTTTTCACCAAAGGAAGCCAAAGAAAACTTACATACCGCAGCTTTAAGATTGTCTCCAAGCACCTCAACATGACCAAAGAACACAGCGATGACAACATTGAATGTTAGATGGTGGAAATATCTTCAACTTCATAAAGACATCAGCAAATTGTGTAGGAGTGATGAGTAAGCTGAATATAGTGAATAGAGAGCTTCTAAATTGGTCTCATTGCTGACTCCATTTCTAATTATCTTGCTGTCTTGCTGTCACTGTCAAATTACACGCAGAGTAGCGTGGGATGCAACAAGCCCATTCATATCCTAATAGTTTTCTGAAGATGTTGAAGCCTATTTCATCACAGTGGGTTAATCATTGAGGTCTGCATCTTATTTTTTTTGTTTAGTTTTTCTGGACAAAACCTCATTAGGAAGTTGAAAGCTTTTTTTTTTTTTTTATACAATTTTTTGTTTCTTGGTCAGTGCAAAAGCTCGGGAGACAGAAAGTCTGGTCACCATAGAAACAATGCCTGTGCTCAAAAGTTGAACAATAAATCAAAGGACAATGAAAGGAAAGCTCACTCTAATACGAACAAAAAAAAGAAAAGAGAAAATGCTATTGAAAGCATAAAATTAGGTTTTGAACATCAACTTTAATTAATTAGATAATTTCATGGTTGGCAAAGAGGAAAATAGGAGTTTGATTTGTATTTGAACCAATCAGAGAATGCTTTGGTCTTGCTACACGGTGATTGAGGAAATGTTTTCAATCTAACTTGACTCACAGATTTTTTTTTTCCACAACTGAATGAAAGCAAAATAAATCACTGTTTGAAACCTAGTGACTGTGACTAATAGTGAACCAAAGATTTACATTACATCACATATTAACGTCTTTCAGGCACACACTGAGTTCTGCCCATCTGCACCAAAAAAAGGAAGAAAAAGAAGAAATTATCTAACATAAAAGAGGATATTTGACAGCCTAAGATATAAAATGCCACCTTGCTCCATCACAGCTTTCAGAAAAACAATGTGGCGATTTTAAGGGTAGATTACGCTAGCTGCCATGTGTGAGCTGCTTTGCCTAGTCCATGTTCTAAAGATAAATCCACATCTTCAGCAAAATTGATTAGGTATGTCGAAATGTGACATTTTGTGGACAATGCATGATTTACTTGATTTAAAGCAGATTTAACCCTCCCATAAAGCAAGGGCCAAAGCTTATGCAAAGGCTAACAGCTGAAGATTGTCATTTCTGGCACGCCACCAATACTCATCGCCTCGTCTATCATCCATTACTATTTTAGAATGCATTAAAAACTCAATGAGTATATACTGTCTACTATATACTATAAGTATGGTTAGGATGATGAACGTTCCCACTGAAGTATACTTCCAAGTTTCCCAAGATGCCTTTGGAACAACAAAAAAACCTGAATCACACTGAGGCTAAATATCTCTGTTGATTCTCTGCCTTTGAAAGTTCTCAAAACATTTTAAGTGAGAAAGTGATTAAGTAGAATATCAACATGTGCTCATTTCATCCATGAAACTCAAATAAACATTTCTTTCCGATATTTTGAAGATTTGCAGAGACCCTCCATTGTGCGACTGACAAAACGTGAGGTAAACTTCAAAACAAGAGCCCTATTTACAAGAGTTAAAAAAAAACAATTGAAGACAAGAAGAGATGCTTTTATTTTGAAAAGTGGATGTTTACATTTTTTCGCTTCAAAGCCAGTCCCAGGATGGTTTTACGTTCCGCTCGCAATGTATCATGGGGCGGTTGAGCATGATTTGTGTGCCCACCGTGCATACTTAAAAAATTTCCCCATATACATCCGGGTATTTCCCACATACTCAATCTTTCTATACTATCTAATCTGTTTCACTCAGCTTTTAACATTGAACCACTCACTCACGCCTTTTACTGATGTTCTTTCTTTTTCCACTGAATCAGAAAATACAGATTTTATGCCAGATGCCAACCCATATTTTCTTTGTCGACTCACATTGTGTTTCTTTATCGATTAAACAAGGTTTTTCTAAAACCTTCAACAAAGACAAAGCTTATTTTATTTAAAAATATTGCATATTGTGCATTTACTGAAAATTGATAGTTTCAAAATACTTCTGTTTTACCTGTTTTTATATTACACATATTGTATATTAGGGTGGTCCAATTTTTGTGTGTTTTTTTTAATTTTTGTTTCTCTAGATTAGAAAGATTTTTCCATATCTTGACAAATTATTTGGGTCCATTATTTATGTAAATTAATTTAGATTTAGAGATTGCACAAGACACTTGAAAATTGCTCTGTACTATAACATAGCAAGCCAAACAAAGAAGGCATATTGGAAAATTTGTGGTTTTGTTTTGCAAAAACTAACTGAAACTTGCATAAAAATGTCTATTTCCATCAAACTTTGAGCAACTTTTGCAACCTCTAAAACATCTCTTCCAAATAATCATCTTCTGGATGCCAAAACCTACTTAAGGGTTCAAATCAAGGTTATCTGAAACTTTTGTTTCCATGCTTTGATGGACCAACCTAATTAATAGATATATATGCGACATGTTGCACTTATATTCACTTCAAATACACTTTTCCAGTTAGTTTTACTACAAAAACAACTTGCGTTTTGCCAGTTGACGTGTAAACATCCTTAATTCTTATTCACTTATACATCTGAATATAAGACATTTCTGATGTCTTATTTGCATGTGAATGAAACCATTTTAAAGCCATTAAAATGACTGCTGCCACACGCATAGATAATTGTAGCTATACAAATACTGGCTTCTTCATCGTTTTGAAGATTTTAGAAGTTAAAGGATGTAAATGTATATGGTGCGCATCATTTTTTTAAAATTATTTTCGTCCATTCCATCAAACTCATGGTTATGTGTAAAAAGGTGTTGTCACCAGACAGCTTGAGATGCAAATTATTCCTTATTCCCACAGAGAAGAAAAATACACCATTGCCTTCCTGAGCGAGATGCCCGTGTTTTCCATGTCTACAATCTGCTCCTCAGTGTGTGTGCATCCCTACAACTCGCCTCGGTTTGTTTGCTATTAGGACGGCCTGACTATTTCATTACAAGTCGACTGAACTCCCACTGAGTCTTTGAAGCTAGGAGACGGAAAGGCTTTCTCTCTCACAGATACTAATAACGGACTCGATAGGAAGAAGCATCTAGTTTGCATCTTCAAGTGTTGGAGTGTGGACGTGTACAAGTAAAGTTGATGTAATCACAAGCCTCGAGCCCAAGTAGCCCAGAGGGCAACGATGTAGGGATTCCAACCCCATGGCATAATGGACCATTAAAGCAGCAGTGGACAGAATGAAAGAGTTGGTCAAAGGCAGGACAAAGAGGAAAGAATAAATCACAAATATATCTAGATCAAAAAACCAAACAGTTTTTCACTGAAACACCCAAATAAGACCAAAATCAGAGTGAAGTCATATACTGAAACGGGGTAAATCGATAAACAAAGCAGAACAAAATCGACATCAAGCAAATAACTTTGACTGACGAAGAAAAACAAGACATTGCATTCTTCTACAGGACTCCAAATCCCACAATGTAATGCTCAAAATTTCTACAAAGCTCAAGCCAAATGAGTTGACCATTTGTATACGAACCCATTGTTTATGGTGGAGTCAATACCTAGTGTTGTGCTCAAGACCACACTACCCGAGACCAAGACGTGCCCGAGACCACAATGCATCGAAATCAGAACGCACCGAGACCAAGTCAAGACCAAGACGTTTGGAAGCCAAGACCAAGTCAAGACCAAGACGTTTGGAAGCCAAGACCGAGACAAGCAGAGACCAAGACCAAGAACATAAAAAAAATAATTCATGAAAGGGTTCAACAGTTAAAAAATGCATGATATTTATCGTTTTATCCAGTTCTTCTCCTTGTTATCTCATTGTTTTAAAAAAGTTTAAAAATAGCAGGAATTAGTGCTGGTCTTGAACATCCCGAGTCTGGGCAGTCCAAGACCAAAACAAGACCGATTAAAAAAGCTTCCGAGTACAAGACCATAACCTTTAAAATGTTGTCTCGAGACCGGTCTTGAGGCCAAGATTGGTCTCAAGTACTACAACACCACCAATAACTAAATGTAAAGCAGCATTTTCAACCTTTATGAGTAAATTCTAAGGATGCACCGATCAATCAGTGATCGGTCGAAACTTGCATATGAAACTGATCTTTTCTGCCTATCTTAAATACCTCTGCAAAGGTCTTAAAAGTTATGCGAATGCGTCTGCTACACGGATTTCCAACAACAGTCATCCGGAGCACAGTCAACCTGGTATGTCGACAGTTCAGCAGTATTACACAAATAAAAAAGAGAGCAAAGTATCACAATTTGTAATTTGTATAACTCGGAAATAAGTCGTGTTGGGGCTGCAAACAAAGCGTAACATCATTCACCATTTAAGAAATCACCACACCGCCGAGTATGCAGCATTTGAAGTTAGAAATCAAGCTAATGCTAACGCTAAAGCTAGCGGGAGCAAACTGGCACGCTGTTGGCTCTTATGAGCAGTGAAAAGGTCAAAGCTACTACGAGGAAAATGATGGAGTTCATGTTATTGGACATGATTACAACTTTTCTACAAGTGTTAGAACAACTAACCTGTTCCATGTTCATTCAGTCATTACCCGTTGACTTTAGAAAATGTTACATTTGCTGCACTTTATTATTTGTAGAATGTTTGACTTTTATGAGCTTTTGTCCTATAAGCTGTTGCAAGGTATTTTAGATTGAATTGTAATTGGTGTAGCCCACGTAAATTATTCTTTGATTTATTTATTTTGATGTTTGTTCCTTAAAACACTGATGTCTTTACAGGTGTGAGGTTTCGGGTACAGAATAAAACACTCACCCGATGTGAGGTCAGCTCGGTAGTTCCTGGCAGCGTTGGTCACATTGATGTGAACGGCGATCTTTCCGTCCTTCAGCGAAACCTCCAGCGTGCCGTCGTCTAGGTTACTGAACAGGAGAAGTCCGTAAGGGTTCCACGTACGGAAGTGGAAGCCCACGGACAGGGTGTTATGGTTGGCTCGGCCCGGCAGCTGAAGGAAGCTGGTGGCGTTGAAGAAAACCGGGAAGGTGTGAGTCTCCACACAAGAGAAGGACAGGTTCCTCTGATGAGTCACAAGAATTCAAGAAAAGAGGAAAAAAAATGGGAAAAATAGATCAGACCAGAGGTGTAAAGATACTGATAAATCCTGCTCAAGTAGAAGTACTGCTACTTACAAGTAAGTCATACATAAAATACTCAAGTACAAGTAAAAAGTAGCTCAATATAAATAGTACTCAAAGTAAAAGTTACTAGTTAAAGTTAAAAAGAAAGAGACCAAACCTACCACAATTGGAACTTTATTTTATTTTCCACAAAATCATCTGTATAAAATTTCAAAATGTAGAATTATTTTTAATTTTCAATTCAAAATAAAAAAAAAAAATATAGTATAGATACATTTATGAACTCAAACAGAGAAAATAACCTTTATTCAATGCTGTTTTGGCGCAGTGTTTTTTTTCAGGCTGAAATAACTGATAAATAATAATAACAAATATAAAAATAATAATAAATACTAATACTAATAAATAAATATATAACATGTCAAATAATAATAACTAATAAATGCTCGGTGCATTAAGTTTATTCTGATTGGTCGCCTATGATGTGATGCATTTAATTGTCAGGTTATTTCATGTTTTAGTTTAGTTTCATAATGTCCGTTGATCCATTTTAAAAGAAAAAAAAAGAATTTACTCAGAAACGTTTGGGTTTCTTGTGAAACAAATTACTTTACGTCTTTTAAAACTTACGTTAGTACAAGTAAAATTACTGATTTATAAAAATACTAAAACATATACCCATAAAAGCAACTCAACTACAGTAGTCTGAGTACTGGTAATCAATTACTTTCACCTCTGGATCATACATCATTGAGCAGTAAATAAGTCCGATATTCTTTAATCACATTTTTAGATTCCCAATGGCAAAAATAAAAGATTCAAATCCGAGTAATACTTGTAAAAAATTACTAATATTTCGTGGTAATGCTCTCTTTAAAACCACTGAGATCTTCGCGAGCTGGGAAAACAAACGAAGCACCTAATTACCATTGAGATTCTCCCACCTCGTACTCCAAATCAAATCATTATCAAACGCACAACATTGAGCTGTATTAGCAACACTACAAGCTTCCTGATTGCATTTGCGGGTCTTTCCAAAAACCAAGAGTGGGTTTCATTTGATTAAAAAAATGGCTTTAGTGAGACATGGGAGAGAATAATAGGCACAGTTTTAATGAACTTGATTAGTGCCTCCGATCAATCAGTTCACCAGAGATAGATGGAAGACGACTCACTGGAGGTTGGAGGAATAAGGAAGAGGAGTCTACCGCTAACAGCTCAGTGACTCATTCTGAGGATGGTGAGACCCTTAATGTGTTAGAGTAACTTCCACTGTGCTTTGTTTGATGAAAAATAAACAAGGCATTTAATAGGCTTCTTATGCTGAGCACATAAGCTAATAAACCAATGGTCCCACTGTTAGTGTGGTGAAATGACAGCCACAATAACAACAGGGAAGCACAAAAACACACAGTGATAGGTCGGCTTTATCTGGTGTCCCAATGAATCTGTAGTTGTTCTGTGTTCTCAGGGGTTTGTATGCTGCTGATAGCGCTAAGCATAACAATGACAGTCTCTGAGAAGAGATCTTGGCAACTGTTATCAGTGTACGATGGTATCTGGCCTGCTTAGGGCAGTGTGACCAGGAGAGATTCTGTAATCACTTATCAATTATAAATCTCTTACACACCTAAGTAGGGATGTAACGATTAATCGTAAGGCAGTTAAAAATCGATTCATAGGTATCACGGTTGATATCGATTTTCTGAATATTGAATCGCAGTACCTTTTTTTTTAAACCAGCAGAGGGCGCTATCCACAAGGGTAGGCGGCGGGCGGAGTCTGCTAATACTTTCTTTCTGGCTGTCTTCTACTCTTAAATATGTTAATAAATGATTCATTACCCTTTTAGCACCGAAAGAATATCTGTAATATTACTTGAATATCTGTAAAAGTCACGTTTTTCTCTTAGCTCTGTCTGCTAGCATAGCTTCTCTTCTTCACTGAAAGTTATCTGCATGCCAACCGACCACTGTGTTACCAGCGCCCTCTGCTGGTCCAAACAAATATGACAAATTAGTGCAATCACGGTTTTTTTTTTTTTTAAAGTCCAATTGTTAAGGCACAAAATACATTTTCAGTTGCACTTTTAAAAGAAAAAGAACTATTATGCAGTTTTGCATTGTTTATTATAGAACCAGAATTAAAATTAATAGGCTTCATTTTCATTTGTATTATTCCTTTATTTATTTCATTCAAGATTTATTTTTAGTTAAATTGCATTGTTTTGAATAGTTTATCAAGGAATTCTTTTGACAATGAAAAATAAAAGGAAAATAATACAGTATTTTCTATTGTCTACAGTCCCATTTTGTAAAATAAATCATGAGGGAATCGTATCGTGAACCCAGTATCGTGAATCGAATCGTATCGGGAGTTGAGTGAATCGTTACATCCCTACACCTAAGTCAAACACTGCGACAGTATGGATGATGCTCACGCTAACAAGCCGCTTTTAGCCGTTTGGTAAATATGAAACAATAAAGGTATGTAATACTCACAAAGGTAGACGTGTCCAACTTCTTCCGGCGTGCCAAGTCTGTGATGTTGTCCCCGTTGTAGTTGATGCTTTCCATGCAGCCTTTAAAGTTCTTCTTCCCTCCCCCTCCTGGTTTTCCACTGTAGGGCATGCCCCCAAAACTCAGCTATGGGATAGAGAACACAAATGTGTAAAGATATGAGTAGCTAATTATAGGGGTTCTCAACCTTGGGTTTGCTAGACACAGGGAGGGGGTCGCCAGATGCCTTCAAGAAACTAAGAATACATTTTGAAGTTTGAGTGCATTTTTACCTTTTTCTGCAACTACACTAAACTTATATTCACTTTTTTTGCCATATTTTTTGCTCTTTTTAATGCGTTTTTGCTACATTATTCCCATTTCTGCCACTTCTCCATCAAATTTCAATTCCTTTTCTTCACATTTTCTGCTTTTAAGATATTTTTGCACCCAATAAACCCTTTGCACCACTTTTTCCACCCAATGTCACATATGTTGACCCATTATTGTCACTTTTAACCTCTTTTCATGCCTATTTGGCCAATTTAACCACACATGATTTGTCATGCTCACTATTTACCAGTTTAAACAAATTGTTTTTCTTTCAGTTCTTGCCCACTCTAATTTGCAACTTTTAACCAATTTCTGTGATTTTTAAAATCCCATTTCACCACCTTTTCCACCAATGTTGGTCACTTTTAACCCATTTTTTCTCAGCACACTGAATCTTAATACCTCTGTTGATTCTCCATCTTTGAAAGTTCTGGAAACATTTTAAGTGAGAAAGTGACAAAGTAGAATATCAACATGTGCTCATTTGATCAATAAAACTTGCGGAAAATATATTTAATGATGACATTTCGGAGATTTTCAGAGACCCTCCATTGCACTGTACTGACAAAACTTCCAGTTAACGTCAAAACAAGAGCCCTATTTACAGAAGAGTAAAAAATAACAAAAAAAAAAATAAATAATGAAAGACAAGAGGAGATAACCTGGAACGAGCCAGATTGATGTGTAGCCCCTCCCTCTAACCCGAGTTCTCCACATCGATCTGGATCTGTGTCTAGCAAATCATTTCGGAACCAGGGAGGGACATGAACCGAATGCTTGAAGCTGATTAGGTGAAGCCCCTGTCCACCATGATTTGTTTTAGCCAATGTTATGGCAATTTTTATATTCATCATAATATCGTCAAATGTGTGTTCATGTGTATAATTTGTCATGTTTTAATACATGACTGTATTACTCTTCGCACTTTTGAACAGCTGAGTCATGTTAGATTAAACAGTACAGATCGTATTGTACTCAGTGCAACACAGAGTCTCTGCTGAAGGCCATACACACGAACACACACAGTATCAAGGATAGATAAGAGTGGCGCCCAATCTTCCTCATAATATACACGTCTTCATCATCCTCAAATGTTTCCACTGTTGGGCATCTGACTCCCTCCTTCTCCTCACCTCAGGGTGGAACTTGTTCTGTTATCTGTATAAAAGCTTAAGCTGTGAAACTGTTAGTTAGAGTGGGTCTTGCCTTTTTGCTCTGCCACGAGCCTTTTGCCTTTCATTCTTTCAGGATGGAAGCTTCTTTTTTACTCCTTTTTTATTTAATTTTATAATAAACCTTTTTTATAAAATCATCAATGCCTCGCCTCTCCAAATGAGGTCAACCGCAAATTTGCCGTAACACCAATCACACGGTAACAAATGATGTCATCATCGGCATGCGCCGCAAAGACTCTGCTACAACAACAACAAGGCTCAGCTGGTGAAAACATTATTTTGGGATAGTAATGCTGCGGTTATTATGTTGAGTGATTTTTGCCATATTTGCAACACGAGTATGTGAGTTCAGGGCACTATTTTGATTCAGAGCTATGCTAATAGCAGTAGCCCAGCTAGTTCCTCTCCCCGCAACTGTGAATGCCCCAATTTTGCTTCGGCGCTTCTGCCTTCGTCACACCCGGATATCCCGCCCTAAACCACAACACTGCCTCATGATTGGTTCGAACCAAAAGGCAAGGGCGGGAACAGCACAAGATGGATTCTCCTGGTGTTTGTAAACACCAGGTAAGTCCATCTTGCAGGCAAGGTTAAAAAGGAGATGCTTTTATTTTGAAAAGGGGACAACGTTATTATATTGACATATTTTGCCAACTTATCCATCCATTTTCTGACCCACTTTAAACAAAATGATCATCACTAAACTAATGCCAAACAAAGGCAATAATTAATGGTTTTCCTTTATTTGAGAAATAACTAACTTGTTTAAAAAATCTGCTTCAAATATGATCCTTCTGATCATACTGTACATAATGATGTAATTCCGGTTACTGAATTAAACAGATAGCAAGGTGATGCTGAAAGAAATAAGAATGATAAAAATGTGTTTCTACAACAGAACACATGTTTACTATGTTGCTCTCAGAGGTGAGTCTGTGCCCTGAAGGAAGCAGAGATGATGAAGTGTGGTGTACAACTATCAGATGATGGTGGGAGTGCATGAGCTACGTGGACGTGTCTGTGGTGACGCTCCAGTAGCTTTAGTAATTACCACCAAGGGTGGAGACAAATGCAGCCAGAGATTTAGTCCACAGGCCTAAATAGGAGCCAGAGGGCAGTAATGTGGGTGTGCACAGACACTTCCTGACATGTGCTGAATACATGATGTACAGTGGTACCCTTTGACAATAAGCATTTATAGCATTCTGGTGAGATGCTAATGCATGCAATACTACAACATTCTCATACACTGTTATATAGATTTCCCTGAAAATCCCTTAATGCAACAGCTTCAGTTTAATTGTGTTGCACAAAAAAAAGTGTGCACACATACAGGCGTGAACTAGCATTACATCTGTTGACCAGCTCTGACACAACAATGGAAACACAAGCATCAAATGCCCATAACTAATTATCAGTTTCCTGTATTCAATGTTAATTCTGTTTACTAACGATTTCCGTCATAGTTTTTATCGACTATATTTTTAAAAGTGACAATAATGAGAGTATGGTTGTGTTCGAACATACTGTACATACTATGCACCATAAACTCAATAAGTATATACTGTCTACTTTAGACTATAACTATGATTTGGATAATGAGTGTTCCCACTAAAGTATACTTCCAAGTTTCCCATGATGCATTTGGAACCTACAAGGACATAAACCTGAATCACACTGAGGCTAAATATCTCTGTTGATTCTCTACCTTTACTTTGAAAGTTCTGAAAATATTTTAAGTGAGAAAGTGACCAAGTAGAATATCAACATGTCCTCATTTGATCCAGAAAACTTCTGGAAACACATTTCATTCTGAAAACTCTGAGATTTTTGGAATTTCCAGTTAACTTCAAAATAAGAGCAAAAAAATCAAAAAAAAAAAAAAAAAAAAATCGACTAAAACCTTAATGTCTAGTTGACCAAAATTAGCCTAAAATAGCCCTGATGACTACTTTTTGAAAAAAAAAAAAAAACATTATTAGCTAATATTAACTAAAGTCTTTGCTTTCTAACAAAGCTTACATACTGCAGAAAAGCCTATGTTTTTAATTTCAAAGTTGTGACCTCTGCTTTACTGTACAAGATGCATTAAATATCTGATCAAGGTGTACGTTTCACGTGAGGATGCTTAGCGTAGTGAGTCGTGTAATGCCACACTGCTCACGCTGATAGAAAAAGAAAAGTGTAGAGGGAGAGCAGAGGCAGCTTAACGCCATTTGTCAAAAGATGACAGCATTTATGGGAAACATCTAAGGCTTGAAAGGTAATTTAAGACTTGGGAAAGGTCTGCTCTGGCAGCTACGCCGCTAAGATTGGATTATGGTTGCATTAAGAAATGGTCAAAACGGGTAAAAACATTATTTTTCAAAGTGGCTGATTGGAAGAGAAACAGGCTCTCAGGGAATTACAGGCTGTTACAAATGCAATGTAGAGCTTTGCATAATATGAGGTTAAATGAAAGCTCGGTATAGG
Source organism: Gouania willdenowi (assembly GCF_900634775.1). Taxonomy (NCBI): domain Eukaryota; kingdom Metazoa; phylum Chordata; class Actinopteri; order Blenniiformes; family Gobiesocidae; genus Gouania; species Gouania willdenowi. The sequence continues at coordinate 24,761,966 of NC_041063.1, read as the reverse complement.
CCTCAAATGTTGGCTCAACGTAATGTTTAGTTTGACGATTACCAGGTACTAAGCTGTCACAATTACAGGGAATGGCCATCTAAAGAAGTAAATAGACTTTGTTATGTTATCTTCACACCCGGCAGCAGCACTCCACTGAAATTTCATCACGTCTTAGCCAAGACTTTGTAATCTGACATTTTATATGTCCTTCTCTCCGCTTCACCAGTTTTTTTTTTTTTTTGGAGGGGGGTTAAGGGTGGGTGGAGGGGGGGGGGGGGGGTAAATTAACGGAGCCGTTTGAGGCTCTGAGGGAAAGCAGTGAATTTGAATCTCTGTCAAAGAAGAACTTCTGTGAGGACGTCTGATGTCTTAATATTAAAAAAAGAAAAAAACAGAGGTAATAATGATGCAATCCAAGGAGAACCAAAGAAACGTAAGAATGGAATTTCAAATGATTCTGTGTGATACAACTCAAGTGACAGGAAGAGTGTGTTACATGTTATTTTGTCACTAGTTTATGACGCAACAACAACAATTTAAGAGGACAAGGCGTCACTTTACTAGAAATCATCGACCACGTAGTAAAAAATAAGGCAAAAAGACGTGTATACTAGTGTTTATTCTGAGAGCAAATGTTTGATTTAGTTTTAGTAGATCCCTTAAAGTCTATTTAAGTGTGCTTAGAGTATACACTTATTTTAAATGTAAAAGTATACTTTCAGCTTGCATTTTATGTACTTATTATACTTGCAGTACACTGAAATGTATACATTAAAGTACAAGTTTATTGCATTCCAAGTTTTGATTTTTACTACAAGTACAAGTATTTAAATTACCTTTAAGTATATTCAGCTTGTGAATGTGCAGATTGTAATAAATACCATTCTCTCCACATCTATAATGGCTTTATAGCAATAAAATGCAACACTTTTTGTGAATTCTTACTTTTTTATTAAAAACTACAAAACAGGTCTATTGTTAGGATAGTTAACAGGTCTATGTGAAATAAAGTTAAAAGTATATCGCAGTGTATATTATAATAAAAGGTGATCATTCAAATGAAAGTAGTTCAGATTCTAGTATACTAATGCTAGTATAGTATTAGTTTACTTGCAGTATGAAATAAAGCTTGTGTTAAACTAAAATTGGGCCAATTTAGTCCCAAAAAGTATTGAAATAGTACATTTTGAAGTATAATGCTAGTATATTGGGTAAGTGTACTTTGTATGTAAAGGTGTACTGAGCAAAATATACTTAAGTATACTTAATATAATGAACTTTAGGTATCCTTGTTTTTGGTAAGGGACAGACAGACAGACAGAGGAGAATTATTTTAGACTTAAGCTCCATATAAACCATATTAACAAACACAAAAAAAAGGTTTAACAGCTAATTTTTAAAAAGGCACTTATACCAGTGCTTCCATAATCATAGTCTTTTGACTAAAATCCAACTTAGTTTTAGTCAAAATTTAGTCACCAGGACTATTTTATGTATAGAAAGTCTAGTTTTATTTAACTATATGACACTAAAATGTTGTTTGTAAATACACACAGAGAAAGTAAATGTGATCAATGCGTAAAACCATAGCTCTGATTGGATTTTAACCAATATGATGAAATTACAGTTTGGTTTTTCATTGGTTGACAAAATATGCTGATATAGTCTTCGTTCACAAGTATTATTATTTATAATAATAATAATAATTATTATTATTATTATTTAATTAGTCATAGGCTCAGTATTGTCAATTTTTGGTCAATTTTAAATTTTTAGTCAACAAAACACTGATTGAACAGACAGATTTGATGTAATCAATGCGTACGACCACATGATCACGAGTTCTGGTTGGATTGCGTCCCATGTGACCAAATTAGTTACATTTTTATTATTATTAGAAAACAAAAATATCAATATTTTTCATATATTTTCTGATGTAGTTTTTTGTTTCGTTGTATAGTTTAGATTGAATACCTTCCAATCTCATCACATTATAGTTTAGTTTTTTTTTTTCAGTGTAATTTGATATTGGGATTTTTTCACCCCCTTTAAAAAAAAAAAAAAAAAAAAAAAACATTAGTCATAGGGTGTGTTGTAAATGTCATACTAACGTACTACTTATACTAAGTCTGACGTCAAAATTAGTATGTAGTGCGTTCACATTAGATAGTATAAAAAGATTGAGTATGAGAGAAATACCTGGGGCAGCTTCAAGCTAAATATTAAACATTCCTTTTTCAAAATAAAAGCTTCTCTTCTTGTCTTCCATTAGTGTTTTTTAATGCTTATGTAAATAGGGCTCTTGTTTTGAAGTTAACAATAGGTTTTGTCAGTAGCAAAATCTCTGAAGTATCAGCATGAAATGTGTTTTATGAGTTTTACGAATGAAATGAGCACATGTTAATATTCTACTTGGTCACCTTTGATTTTCAAAAATTCAATGAATATCAACAATATTTGCCAGGGATATAATGATCTTTTTTTCTGTATTATTTGTTGGAATGAAGTGTATTTTTTTCTTTTAGGTTTTTGTTGTTTTGTGTGTTTTTGCATGTTTTCCTTTCATTTTGTGTGTTTTTGTGGTTTGTTCATTTAGTATATTTTTCTTAATTTTTTTTTTTTGTTTCTCGTGTAATCTTTTGTGTTTGTTTTTGGGTAAAATCTAACATTTTGTTGTTTTTGGTGTTATTTACCGTTATTTTTCTCTCATTTTGTGTATTTTTGTTCTGTATTTTTTCCCCACGCTTTAATCACATGATGGCAGTCATTTTTAATCCCAAGTCTTTATCTTTTCCAAAATCCTGCAATTGTATTAAAATTATTCCATAATTTTTTCTTAAATTATATAAAGAAACTGTGACAAACTCAAGGAAATTTTACCATTGGATATTGTCTTTAACTTTCAATACTTATAATAATGTTGAAAGTGCTCGTTTTCCCGCCCACTTGAGATCAAAGTGGTCTGTATTTGGGCCTTGAACTAAAATGAGTTTGACACCCCTGGTTTGTAATATATGTTCATATAGAAATACTGCGGATTCAAACCTCATAGTCCAAATCGAGGTGGTCGAACTCTCCGTTGGTTCTGAAGTGCTGCGTGTGTCTGTCCAGGGTAAAGTTGACGTTGCGTCTGTAGCGTTCGATCACGACTGAGTGCCAGTGGTTGTCGTCCAGGAGGCTTCCAGTGGTTACAGAGGTGTGACCCAAGATGGAGCCGTACTGATTACTGCCTGTAACGAGTATAGAACACATGAATACAAGAAAATTAAACAATAAAATAAATAAATACATAAAAATATACAATTTAAACTGCCATAAACAATCAATATATACAGAAAAATTACTGAAAGCCCCAAAAGAGATTACCAAATTATATTATTCAATTTATTTCAATATTATAAATATGCACTGAAGTTTCCACTTGCGCTACATCAACTCCAAAATACTAGCCACAGCTTATCATTGTGGTTTATTATATTCTTAGATCCTATATTTATTATTAAGTGTGCATAAAGCAAGAAACGGCTCTAAATTACATCATGGAAGGAAGAAATCTGTACACTGGCAACCCTAGTGGTCAAATACACTAAATCAGGGGTTCTCAACCTTGGCGTCAGGACCCCATTTGGGGTCACAAGATACTGGGACGGGGTCGCTAGAGGCCTTCATGAAACTAAGAATATTTTTTGAACAATTTGAGCCCATTTTTGTTTATTTTTATCCATTTACTGCAACTACAACAAACTTGCCATATTTAACCTATTATCCTTTTTTCTTGACATATTTTTGCACTTCATCAAATTTCAATGCCTTTTCTACTTATTTTTTCCACTTTCAAGACATTTTCAGCACTTATAAACCCTTTCCACCACTTTGCTTTTTTATGACAATTTAACCACATTCACAATTTGTCAAGCCCATTATTTACCAATTTCAACTATTTTCCTCCTTTTTTAAATTGCATCACTTCAACCCCCCACTTTTCCTTCATTTCTGCCACTTTTAAGCCAATATTGACAATTTGAACCCTATTTGCCACTTTTTCTGTCTGTTTTTGGCCACTCTGATTTTCACCTTTAACCCAATTTCTGTGGTTTTTAAAATTCAATTTCACCACTTTTTCCACCATTTTTGGTCACATTTAACCCATTTTGTTTCTGATTAAAACAAGGATTTACACCTTTAAAATGACTATATACTATAGTACAAATAATAAACTTCCTGGATAACAGTGGATATTATTCAGATAAATAAATTCATAGAACAATGGACCATCATTTACATTAGGGATGTATTTAAAATACTCCTAAAGTAAAAAAAGCAGGCGTCCCACTGTTGGTTATTATTACCCAGGTTTATCTGCAGCAGCAGTTTGGCCTTGTCCAGCTCCAGCGTGATGTAGTCTCCCTGCTGTCCTTCCCCGTGCAGAATGACACCATCACTCTCCGACGTCTTAAACCTCAGAGCGATCACATCCTTGATGATCTTCATCTTTTTCACCTTAACAGACATTTAAGATCAGAAAAATATACAGCATTTAAAACCATAGGACGAGGAGTTCAGAAAAATATAAACAGAATAAAAAACATCGTCTTAAAAAAAAGGCCCAACACAGAAAATATATCTACCACAATAACGTTATAAATCGTACCTTGAAACGATAGGAGATGACGCCCTGTCCATCAAAGTTGATGACATCCGCCCCTGAGAGAGATTTAAAAAAGTGTTCAGTCCATTTAATGTGTCAGTGGGTCACACATGGAGAAAAGACATATAGTGTTAGACTGGTGATGGATTAGTGACCAGCGAACTCCTAAATAAGCTGGAATGGGTTCTAACACCATGTGGTTCATTTCCACAAAAAGCCTTTTCATTTGTTACAAGGTGTGAAAAAAAAAAAAAAAAACATGTGGTAAAATGAATAGTTTCACCCTTTTAGCTCACGGGCAGAGGCACTGTGTCAGAGGCCATTGTAACACAAGTACTGAACACTATGATTGTTACTGAGATTAGCTTTTTAAAGTGTCAAAAGTCAAAATGTCAAGGAAAATTCTACCACTTCAACAAGAACTATAGAATGGATTTGAGGATGAGACACATGTATAATACAGGTAAATTAACTTCAAAAGAAATTAGAATATCATGACAAAGTTCAATATTTTTCATCATTTGTTTCAGAAAGTAAAATCCATATACAGTATGATATTTAGGCTGTGTTTGAAATCAGACACTAACGTACTACTCATACTAAGTCTGACGTCAAAATGAGTATGTAGTACATTCACTTTAGATGGTATGAAAAAATGAGTACACGAAAAATACCCGGATGTACTATATGGGAAAATTTTTGAAGCAGGGCGATATGGTCCAAAATGTATATATTTAAATATATATATATATATTTAATTTTTTTTCTCAAAATGGCAATATATGTTATAAATCTCAATAATTTTAACTTAAAGTCTTACAAGAATGACAACTCAGGGTTACATTTGCACATTTATTAACAGCTGCAAAATATATGCCACTTTTGGCTTTTTCTCCTATAGGGGACAGCACGTGTGAGTGAGTTCTGCAGTGTGGCTGGTTAGGTGGTAGATCTGGGTTAGGACGCACACAGAAATCCATCTCACTGCTTTTCATGTTGTTCTAAGAAGTCGTGAAAACAGTGACTCCTAAAACAAGTCATTTAATACAAAATCAACTATAACAATATATATAAATTGATATCGGCAATATTGTAATTTTCTATAACACCAAAATAGGACTGGGCAATATATCGAAATTCAAGATATATTGAGTTTTCTAACAGTGGGCACACCAGTCATACTCAACCATCCCATGATGCATTGCGAGCAGAATGTAATATCGTCCTGGGACCAGCTTATAAAGCTAAAAAAAAAAATCAAACATCCTCTTTTCAAAATAAAAGCATCTCTTCTCGGGTTCCATTAGTTTTACTTTTATAAATAGGGCTCTTGTTTTGAAGTTAACAGGAAGTTTAGTCAGTAGCACAATGCAGGGTCTTTGAAAATCTCAGAAATGTCGACATGAAATGTGTTTTCTGTGAGTTTTCTGGATCAAATGAGCACATGTTGATATTCTACTTAATCACTTTCTCATTTAAAATGTTTTCAGAACTTTCAAAGTAAAGGGGGAGAATCAACAGAGATATTTAGCCTCAGTGTGATTCAGGTTTTTGTCCTTGTAGGTTCCAAATGCATCATGGGAAACTTGGAAATATACTTCAGAAGGAATGCTCATCATCCTAATCATACTAATAGTATACAGTAGACAGTATATACTCATTGAGTGGGACATTTCAAACACAGCCAAAGACTCGTGACTTTATTTCTTGAAATGTTGATTTTCGGTTTACAGAGGAGGAAAAAACATTTTTATGTCTCAAAAAATTCAGATCAACAAAAAAAAATAATGACATTTTAAAGAGAAGTGGCATCTGAAAAGTATCTATGAATTTGGGGTTTTCATAATCAATAATTAAACCACAATCATCAAAATTCAAGAAACAAAGGCTAAAAAAAACAACAAAAATACTTAACTTTCATTATAATAATCGTTTTTTTTAGCCGTACCTGTAGAATAAGTTTAATACTAAAGTAAAAAAATCCCCTCAACATTTTGTAACTTTTGTTGAATTCTACAGAACAAGCAGAAACACATTGTGGGAAAAGAAACGATAGCTAAAGGCTCCTTTCCAAACATAGTGTCATCATCACTCAACTGCTCGAGTGCTTTCTGGAGAGCACATTTGTGCATGTACGTGTGCTGTGATTTGTTCAAGAGGAAAGTGAAGAGTGCGAGATACGATCAGCTATAACCAAACTTGGGAACGATCAGATAACGACACATGCAGACGTGCTCATGCACTGTCACGCCTTCACGCAATCTTCAACACTTTAATGCTTTCTACGTTAAAAGAACAGCAGGAAAAAGAACAGCGAGGAAAATGGGAGGAAATGGCATAATTTCCCTTTGTTCAAAATTCTGCGTCTCTGAAATGGCCTCATGTGACTAAGAATGGGTAGAATCATTTATTTATGACTCCACTCCTATTATTACTCTTTGGATTTGTTGCACCACTGCTCTTTCTAAATTAAAAGTGATATTTGACAGTTTGTGCACGACAGGAATCAAATGTCAACCCCTGGTTTCTGTCTAATAACTTAAATTAAGTAAAGCAAAACCACTCATTAAAACTCATATTGTTCAGCCACCTAAAAAAAAGCTGTACCATGACTGCAGTCATTTTTAATTGTTAAACAGTTGAAGAAACTCAACATTCTTACAAAATCCTTTGATTTTTCTCCAGTTATTACATAATATTTACCTTAATCAAAGATACATTTAAAGTATTTTTTCACTTATTGCTTAGAAATTTTCAGTTTCTTTTCGTATTTTGTATTTTATGTAGAAGTGCAAACTAGGACACAATAATGTGGAAATTACTTGTTTTCCAGCTTAAAATCTGTGGCCCACTTGAGATTAAACTGCTCCGTATTCGACCTCTGAACTAAAATGAGTTTGACACCCCTGATTTACAGTAGGTGACCTAAAGCTGTAGATAAGAGAGAGTGGGAGACAGATATGGGACTGCAAACTCAGGGCTTGATCACCCTGTAGCTGGCCACCTTTGATGAGGGTGTCTAGTGTTAAAAAGGCTACTGATGCGTCCCAACATTTACTGTACATCCTTAACATATGACACAGCTCCCACGCCACTCAAATGCTAAACCTCATGGGTAACACTTTACTTAAAGTTGTATATGTAAGGTGTCATTAAGCTGTCATGAAGGCTGTGTGTGTTTATGTGAATTTTTTTATAATCTTTGTGTTCTGGGTGTGTCAGTTTTAGTGTTTTGACTGTAGTGTAGAAAGGCCCAAAGAGGGACAGGAGATGTAAATTAGCATTAGCTACACACTATGTGCATCACATCAGCTGCAAATTAATTTTGTATCTTGGTCGAATTGCATTGTCCCTGTTGTATGAATAAATTAATTAGGTGTTGTTCACTAAATTATGACACCCTTCGCTAAATTATGACACCTTTGGAGCTATGTTGAAAATTTTTGGGTTAGGGGGAGGGATCTAGTGAGGTTGGGTAGGGTGAAGGTTAGGTAGGGTTAGGGGTTAGGGTAGCAAAGTTAATGACGGCCTTCATGACACCTGATTAATTCTAATGACAGGTGTCATGTTGTAATAATGACAGTGTACAAAACTTCAAGGAAAGTGTTACCATCTCATGTTGACTACCATATTTAGGCACAAATGACCATCACGTGCCGTGTTCAATGACTTATTGGATAACTTTTCTTTTGCTGAGTGTTATGTTCAGCTTAACACTTTGTGCCGTTCAGGAGTTCTATAAAAAAAATAAACACCTATAAGCTCACACTTGACAGTCCTATATCTACTACTACTACTGCAACCAATCAGAAGTCAGTGATTTCCTTAATGTCAGTGTGCTGTGAATGGAGAGCATCTTGTAAAAACCAAGGCAATCATCAAATGAAAAAGACTCAATCAAGAACCTAATCAAGACCTTTTCTCTCTGTGAGGAAACATTTACAACCTCTGCCTGACATTTTTTTTTTGTGTTTCTGCGTAAGAACCATGATACTATCCTGAGATCCTTAATGTGTGCTGTGATCCGAGTTTTTTTTAAGAATTGGTGGTGATGGTGACAATAGATCACCCTGGCAAGTGATTCACCCCTAAAGTACTTACACTCAGGGACGGACTGGCCATCTGGCATAGTCCCGGTGGGCCGTTTACCCGATGTGGGGCGATCCGGTCTGTTACTTTTTTGTTATTTTTTTTTACGAGCGAGTGGAGGAAGACATGGTAACAGGTGGCCAAAAATGGTCCAAAAGTGGAAAGAAAAGAGTGGAAAGTGACTAAAATGGGCAAAAAGCACCCACGAGTGGCCAAAACATAGGCAAATAAAGAAGAACTAGATGGTATTTAATGGCAAAGGGGCAAACAATAGTGAAAAAGGGCAAAAATGTGGGAAAAAAGGAAACAAGTGGTATTTATTGGGTCAAAGTTAGCTTATTGGGATGAAAAGTGGCCAAAATAAACTAAAGAAACAACAAAATATGGATTTAAGTGTCAAAAAGAACTTACAAAAAGGGACAAAAAAATAAGGAAAAAAGGGTATTTATTGGCAAAAGGCTGCTAACGTCTGAAAAAACTGTCAGAACATTTTGAAAAGGAGAAAAAAAATGGTAAAAAGGTTAAAAAGGGGTTAAAAAGTTGCCCACTTTTACAGTTTTCGGGGGCACAAAAAGATCCACATGTTTAGCATCACTGATTAATAATGGCTTCTATGTGGCATCACTGATAATATTCTGGCTGGTCGAGACACAAAATGCCAGGGCTGATTTTTTGTCCCAGCCCACCACTGGTTACACCCCTTTAAAATGCCACACGTGAACTTAATTATGTCTGTATAGCTAATCTAATTTGTGCTTACACTCTCTTATTCGACTCCCCTTTGTCTCGCGTGCAGCTTTGACAATTTTCTGACTCTTCTGAGATATAATTGATTTTCTGTTGATTCAGTGTTAATCAAAAATGGAAATGAGCATGTAAATTCCACAGCGCGGTGTATCCCACCACCCTCATATATGCCTCTAGCTCTGGCACAGACTGAGTGACACACTCACACAAGCCTTTTATCGTATAGATGAGTCATAACGTCACATTGCATTTCACTGTCATTCATTTCCAAAACCTGAAATTAGGGCGTCTAACTAACGAGGGGAAACGTTCAACCTCCTCCATCGATATTCTGAGTTCTCATTGTTATCATCACACCAACATGACACTGGGACATCTATTATTATTAAGCTGAAAAAAAGATTTATTGGAACTTAATGGAGGATGGTCAAAGAACATGTAACAATATCCAATTTTCTTGCTAAAATTTAATTCAATACGATCTAGATCAGTGGTTCCCAAACTGTCCCATACCCCTTCAGACATTTAACCTGAAGCCTTGTACCCCCATGTATCAGGGTTCGTAGATAAGTTAGGTTTTTCATTTATTCAGGCAACTTTTATTTAGGAAATGTACTTTGATCTCCTCACATGTCTTCTTCAAAGGCATCTGCTCATCACTTTGATGTGTCCTTGACTTCTGCTTAATAATTCCAGTAAGTTAATTTTGTATTCTTTTTGAATAATATATTAATGTTAATTTATTCAGACAACACTTTTTTTAGGAAAAGCACTTTGATCTCCTGACATGTCTTCTTCAATGGTATCTGCTCATCGCTTTGATGCGTCCTTGACTTCTGCGTAACAATTCCAGTATGTTCGTTTTGTCTTATTTTTGAATAATATGTTAAGGTTTCATTTACTCAGACAATTTATTTTCAGGAAATTTACTTTGATCTCCAAAAATGTTTTGACTATCAACTGCCAGTCTTCTTCAGAGGCATCTGCTGATCATGTTGATGTGTCCTTTGAATAAATTAAATCATATTTTAATCAGACAACCTTTTTTTATGAAATGTACTTTGACTTCTATGTAATAATTCCAGAAAGTTTTTTTTGCATAATATGTTAAGGTTTAATTTATTCAGACAACTTACTGTACTTTGATCTCCTGACAAAGGCATCTGCTCATCGCTTTGATGTGTCCTTGACTTCGGCATAATAATTTCAGTAAATTTTTTGTATTCTTTTTGAATAATATGTCAAAGTTTAATTTATTCAAACAACTTTTTTTAAGAAAATGCACTTTGATTTCCTGACATGTCTTCTTCAAAGGCATCTGCTCATCGCTTTGACCTCTGCGTAATGATTCCAGTATGTTCTTTTCGTCTTATTTTTTAATAATATGTTAAGGTTCCATTTATTCAGACAATTTTTTTTAGGAAATTTACTTTGATCTCCAGACATGTTTTAAATATCAACTGCCAGTCTTCTTCAGAGGCATCTGCTGATTGCTTTGATGTGTCCTTGACTTCCACATAATAATTTTGTGCAAAAAAGTCCAATCTGATTAATTGCCTCTGAAGGTTACCTGGTTTTGGCTAAATCACTCACATTCATAATGAAATATAAAGAAAAAATATAGATTTTTGGTTTTTTTTAACAGTTACTAAAGGATCAAATGACCTATTCATGTTATAAAAGCATCTGGTCAGCCAATTTTTTTTTAATAATTTTTTGCCCTTGAACAAATGAAATTGGAAATTCCTGCAGGACTGTCTGAAAGTGTGTCGAGGAAACAACGAATAAATAAAAACAAATTAAAAATAATAAGACGCGAATGCTTTAAATTGAAAAAACTAAGAAGTGTGCAACAAGTATGCATCTCCATCCGCACACACATCTTGTCAACCTTATTATTACTGTCCTACTTTTCTTTTTGACATGAAAAGGAAATGCACAAGTCGAGAATATTCAAAAGACAGAAAACTGACTGGAATGTAATATGTGCACTTTTATTAACACATAACAGCAACATATCAACACTCAGCGTATAGGCAAGACTCAGAATATAAAGACGTGTGTGCCAATAACAGAAATATATGCAGAGGCTTGATTGAAATTTGTTATCAAAATCAATTTGTCAGCTTTTAATATGAGGAGATTAATGAGGCTGCGTGACAGTCTGCACTTTTAAAGATGGATTTGTTGGAGAATAAAACAGTACACACACACATACACACATACACACACATATATATATACTGTATATATATATATATTAATGGATTTAGTATAGGCTTTCTGGGGATATGAACTATTCTCAATCTTTTCAGCCCATGAATACCATCCACTGTTATCTAGAAAGTTTATTATTGTTTGCACCCTAGTATATAGTCATCTTGAAGACGTGAACCCTTGTTTTAAATGATGTTGCTGCAGTGAATAATTGCAATCAGGACAAACAATTAACCTTTTTTTAGTTGTATTGTTTAATCTTTGTCTGCACATGCTGTCAAAGGTCAACATTACAAGAAGTGTAATCATTTTAAGACAGCAATGCATGTTTTGTTATTGCAATTAAATATACTAGTACAATGCCCGTCGGAAGTATGTATTCATGTGGGAGCATAAGGGGTATATTTGCGGGTGCAAAATGTGTGTGCAATTTTCCTGGTTTAATTCTATGGGACATGTGCATGACTTCATCACTTTTATATTTTTTTGTATGGTGTATTTTTCTGTAACGTATGATTTTTGGAGTCATGTGTATTTGTGTATCTTTTTGTTGTCTTTTTGATGAGAATACCAGTAACTATAATATAAAATAATTAAAAAAAAAAAGAATATAATGGTAATTATAAGAATAGCAATAAGATTATTGCAGTAGTTGTACCAATAATAATAATATGAATAATAATGGCAATAAAATAACATGATGAGAATTAATTAGTCAGCATGAAGGCTGTAAAAGGTTGTGCCTCTCATTTCTTCCTTTTACCTAATCAGACAAAGAGAAATTTAGTAGAAACATAATTTTGGGAGGGTTTTTATTTCTTTTTTTATTGATTGTGGAATGAGTGACAATAGTTTTTGTGAATTTTAAAGAAAGTTTTCAAGACTTTATCTTTTCTGATTTGTGACTTCAGGAAGTCACAGAGTAAGACAAGCATCCCCAACATTTAAAGCGTTCCATTTATTTGACTAGTCAGTACTAAACTACACTTCCAGTCCAGATTTTGCTCCAAGTCTGTATCAGCTGATGATGTCCATGATCAGATCTTTTACCTCCTCTGCCATCGCTTTGTCAGAAAGTTGATGAACCTCTTAAACACAGATTTCTTCTTTGGAGGATCTTTCTCAGGTTCACTGATGTTCATGCTGAGATTTCTTTTCAACAGATCAGTTTCTGCTTTAGCAGAGGCATTCTTCTCCCTCAGCAGCATGATTTGAAAATGAAGGTTCTCCTGCTCTTTCATGGCCTGAACGTGTTGTTCTAGAAGTTCTCCTTCCTTCTTCTTCAGCCTGGTCTGAAGAAGGTGGATCAGCTCCTTGTCCTGTTTTTGGACGTTGTTCAGTTGCTTGCATTTCTCTCTCATTTCTTCAAGCTTTTCCTGTTCAGTAGTGATACAGGCCTTCAAGGTGGAAATCATTTTTACATTTTCAGCCTCCAGATGAGCTTTATTTTCCAGTTCCAGGACTTGGATGGAGACCGTACGCTCAGCTGTTTCCCATAAAACGCTGAGGCGGGAGATTTCCTCTTCTTTGAGGTGAATCATCAGAATGGTTTGCTGTTGTTGAGCATCTTTTTCTGTCTCCCACTGCTCCTTCAGCACCTTAAAGTCTTCAGATGATTTCTCCAGAGTCTGTTTGAGGTGGTCAATCATCTCTCGTTGCTGCTCAAAGATGGTCTCCTTCTCCTTCTGTGTGTCCAATAATCTGGCCTTGTCTTTGTCCCACTGGGTCAGTTGGGCCTCTAATGCTTGTTGGGACAGGTTCATAGACAGTTTAAGGTTGTCATTTTCCTCCTTCAGTTGGTCCAGCACAAAAGTGTCATTTTGGACCTGAGAACATTGGAGGATGGACATTTCCATCGGCTGAGAACCAAGGAGTGAAGTGTTCTCCTTTTCAGGACTCAAACCATTTATTTCCTGGTCCTGTTCGGTCTGTGTGTCCTTCAGATCCTCTGTTTCTACGTCCAGTGAAGGACCAAGCTGTGTGAGCTCTTTGTTCATCAGCTCCAGAGCTTGTAGTGAGATGACTGTCTCATTTTCCACCGTGGAAATGTTTTTGTCCTCATTGTCCAAGCACAGACTCTCTGTAACAGACTCTGGGTTGTGAGCCTTGTTGTCTGCTACTGAATCTTTAACTGGTTCCTGGTGTTTAGAAGATCCATCAGGACTTGGTGAAGGTTGTGAATCAAGGAGGGAAAAAAGCTTTGTCCAGTCAAAGTCTTCAGTGGGAGCCATCACTGGATCATCTTTCTTATTTTTCTCAAAACGGCGCCGACCCTGTCTGTGAGCGTTCTTTTTAGGCATTTTAGTAGTTGAAGTTTGAGGATTTAACAATGTAATTGTTTCTTCTCAGGCTCTGAACTGCTTTGTGTGTTCTCTTTTCATAAGATCAAAGACGAACTGAGTTCTCTTAAAATAGATGAAAGAATCAACAAAAATGTTCCAAAAACATCACCATAGCAACGATTCAGAGTGAAGCAGAATTGATGCTACTGCTAAGCTAATCTTTTTAGCATCTTTTGAGTCATGTTTTATATGAAATAAAGTGTCACAATAAAACACATAAATGCCCCTGAGTTTTGAAGACTCTCTGTTCACTTCAAAGAGCACAGATAATTTAATTCAGGCCGTTACTATGGAAACGTTAAACATAACCATAAACTACCACTTTATGCACACGCAGCGCCCCTCATTGGCCGGTTTAGGTCACGTGATAGGTGCACCACATGACTAAAAGTACAGGAAAGGTCAGGCAACGTCATCGGTCGTACCCATAGTCAGGGGGGCTACACTGTAAAAAGTCTTTCATCGATGTAGTTGGTATGACTATTTTAAAAAGAATATCTGCTCAAAAAAATAAAATTCAATTTATTTTTGCGTTTGTGAAAGTTGCAGATAAGTAATAAGTGTGAATATTTATCTAACTTGTCATTTTACTTTGTAAAATTAATTTTACTGAACTTCTCATAAAAATGATTAAACAAACTCATTTTTTCAGCGTTTACCAAACCTAAAACTTTCGGACACGCCCACACTGGAGGGTAAACTTGTCTGGTGATGTCACCGACACCTGCACTGAATGTTTCAGTTGGACTGAGACTCAGAGACGACAATACATCATGGCAAACATGTAAGTGTTTTTATTTCTCTAAATGAGCATTTATTTGAATGAATATGAGTGTGCTGCAATATTTAATCCCAACTTTAATGCCAAAGCATGGCTTGTTCACTCCCCCAATATTTTTGTCCATGTGCGCGGGGCTAATGCTAACATGCTAGCTAGTCATTAGCCACACAGTTTGTGCTAAATGATTCCATTATACATTTATTTATTTATACTTTTGGCAGGTTTGGTGTAAAAGGTATTTTAATGCTACAGATGAGTGTCCAGGTGTAGTTTTTATTAGCAATGATGCCGACCATGATTATGGAGGAGTTGTCATGGTAATAGTAGTTTGATTAAAATGGACTTCTTAAATGATGTTGCTGCAGTGAATAATTGCAATCAGGACAAACAATTAACCTTTTTTTAGTTTTATTGTTTAATCTTTGTCTGCACATGCTGTCAAAGGTCAACATTACAAGAAGTGTAATTATTTTAAGACAGCAATGCATGTTTTGTTATTGCAATTAAATGTACTAGTACAGTGCCCGTCGGAAGTATGTATTCATGTGGGAGCATAAGGGGTATATTTGCGGGTGCAAAATGTGGGTGCAATTTTCCTGGTTTAATTCTATGGGACATGTGCATGACTTCATCACTTTTATATTTTTTTGTATGGTGTATTTTTCTGTAACGTATGATTTTTGGAGTCATGTGTATTTGTGTATCTTTTTGTTGTCTTTTTGATGAGAATACCAGTAACTATAACATAAAATAATAATAATAAAAAAAAAAAGAATATCAGAATATAATGGTAATTATAAGAATAGCAATAAGTTTAATGCAGTAGTTGTACCAATAATAATAATATGAATAATAATGGCAATAAAATAACATGATAAGAATTGATTAGTCAGCATGAAGACTGTAAAAGGTTGTGCCTCTCATTTCTTCCTTTTACCTAATCAGACAAAGAGAAATTTAGTAGAAACATCATTTTGGGAGGGTTTTTATTTCTTTTTTTTTATTGATTGTGGAATGAGTGACAATAGTTTTTGTGAATTTTAAAGAAAGTTTTCAAGACTTTATCTTTTCTGACTTGTGACTTCAGGAAGTCACAGAGTAAGACAAGCATCCCCAACATTTAAAGCTTTCCATTTATTTGACTAGTCAGTATTAAACTACACTTCCAGTCCAGATTTTGCTCCAAGTCTGTATCAGCTGATGATGTCCATGATCAGATCTTTTACCTCCTCTGCCATCGCTTTGTCAGAAAGTTGATGAACCTCTTAAACACAGATTTCTTCTTTGGAGGATCTTTCTCAGGTTCACTGATGTTCATGCTAAGATTTCTTTTCAACAGATCAGTTTCTACTTTAGCAGAGGCATTCTTCTCCCTCAGCAGCATGATTTGAAAATGAAGGTTCTCCTGCTCTTTCATGGCCTGAACGTGTTGTTCTAGAAGTTCTCCTTCCTTCTTCTTCAGCCTGGTCTGAAGAAGGTGGATCAGCTCCTTGTCCTGTTTTTGGACGTCGTTCAGTTGCTTGCATTTCTCTCTTGTTTCTTCAAGCTTTTCCTGTTCAGTAGTGATACAGGCCTTCAAGGTGGAAATCATTTTTACATTTTCAGCCTCCAGATGAGCTTTATTTTCCAGTTCCAGGACTTGGATGGAGACCGTACGCTCAGCTGTTTCCCATAAAACGCTGAGGCGGGAGATTTCCTCTTCTTTGAGGTGAATCATCAGAATGGTTTGCTGTTGTTGAGCATCTTTTTCTGTCTCCCACTGCTCCTTCAGCACCTTAAAGTCTTCTGATGATTTCTCCAGTGTCTGTTTGAGGTGGTCAATCATCTCTCGTTGCTGCTCAAAGATGGTCTCCTTCTCCTTCTGTGTCCCAATAATCTGGCCTTGTCTTTGTCCCACTGGGTCAGTTGGGCCTCTAATGCTTGTTGGGACAGGTTCATAGACAGTTTAAGTTTGTCATTTTCCTCCTTCAGTTGGTCCAGCACAGAAGTGTCATTTTGGACCTGAGAACATTGGAGGATGGACATTTCCATCGGCTGAGAACCAAGGAGTGAAGTGTTCTCCTTTTCAGGACTCAAACCATTTATTTCCTGGTCCTGTTCGGTCTGTGTGTCCTTCAGATCCTCTGTTTCTACGTCCAGTGAAGGACCAAGCTGTGTGAGCTCTTTGTTCATCAGCTCCAGAGCTTGTAGTGAGATGACTGTCTCATTTTCCACCGTGGAAATGTTTTTGTCCTCATTGTCCAAGCACAGACTCTCTGTAACAGACTCTGGGTTGTGAGCCTTGTTGTCTGCTACTGAATCTTTAACTGGTTCCTGGTGTTTAGAAGATCCATCAGGACTTGGTGAAGGTTCTGAATCAAGGAGGGAAAAAAGCTTTGTCCAGTCAAAGTCTTCAGTGGGAGCCATCACTGGATCATCTTTCTTATTTTTCTCAAAACGGCGACGACCCTGTCTGTGAGCGTTCTTTTTAGGCATTTTAGTAGTTGAAGTTTGAGGATTTAACAATGTAAATGTTTCTTCTCAGGCTCTGAACTGCTTTGTGTGTTTCTCTTTTCATAAGATCAAAGACAAACTGAGTTCTCTTAAAATAGATGAAAGAATCAACAAAAATGTTCCAAAATCATCACCATAGCAACGATTCAGAGTGAAGCAGAATTGATGCTACTGCTAAGCTAATCTTTTTAGCATCTTTTGAGTCATGTTTTATATGAAATAAAGTGTCACAATAAAACACATAAATGCCACTGAGTTTTGAAGACTCTCTGTTCACTTCAAAGAGCACAGATCATTTAATTCAGGCCGTTACTATGGAAACGTTAAACGTAACCATAAACTACCACTTTATGCATACGCAGCGCCCCTCATTGGCCGGTTTAGGTCACGTGATAGGTGCACCACATGACTAAAAGTACAGGAAAGGTCAGGCAACGTCATCGGTCGTACCCATAGTCAGGGGGGCTACACTGTAAAAAGTCTTTCATCGATGTAGTTGGTATGACTATTTTAAAAAGAATATCTGCTCAAAAAAATAAATTTCAATTTATTTTTGCGTTTGTGAAAGTTGCAGATAAGTAATAAGTGTGAATATTTACCTAACTTGTCATTTTACTTTGTAAAATTAATTTTACTGAACTTCTCATAAAAATGATTAAACAAACTCATTTTTTCAGCGTTTACCAAACCTAAAACTTTCGGACACGCCCACACTGGAGGGTAAACTTGTCTGGTGACGTCACCGACACCTGCACTGAATGATTCAGTTGGACTGAGACTCAGAGACGACAATACATCATGGCAGACATGTAAGTAAGTGTTTTTATTTCTCTAAATGAGCTTTTATCTGAATGAATATGAGTGTGTTGCAATATTTAATCCCAACTTTAATGCCAAAGCATGGCTTGTTCACCCCCCCACTATTTTTTGTCCATGTGCGCGGGGCTAATGCTAACATGCTAGCTAGTCATTAACCGCACAGTTTGTGCTAAATGATTCCATTATACATTTATTTATTTATACTTTTGGCAGGTTTGGTGTAAAAGGTATTTTAATGCTACAGATGAGTGTCCAGGTGTAGTTTTTATTAGCAATGATGCCGACCATGATTATGGAGGAGTTGTCATGGTAATAGTAGTTTGATTATAATGGACTTCTTAAGCAGAACTAAAATGGGTCAAAAGTGACAAAAATTGTGGAAAAGGTGGTGAAATAGGATTTTAAAAACCACAGAAATTGGTTAAAAGTTGCAAATTAAAGGTAAATAATGGGCATTCCAAATAGTGATTGTTGTTAAGTTGGCCAAAATAAGCATTACATGTGGTGAAAAGAGGTTAAAAGTGACGATTATGGGTCAAGATATGAGACATTAGGTGGGTAAAGTGGTGGAAAATGTTTATAAGTGCCAAAAATGTGTTGAAAGTGGAATAAATGTGCAGAAAAGGCATTGAAATTTAATAGATAAGTGTCAGAAATGGGAGTAATGTAGCAAAAATGCAATAAAGGAGCAAAAATATGGCAAGAAGGGGTTGAAAATCAGTTAAAGTATGGCAAGTTTGGTGTAGTTATAGAAAAATTATAACAAGAAAAAATGGGCTTTAATTGTTGGTTGAGAACCCCTGGCCTTTGCACACGTTTTCACAATGTGGAATTATAGAAAAGTGCAGAAAACACACTTGTGGTTAACAGGAAATAACCATTGATAATCCATCATTACATGCTCTCAACAGATATAATAATGCAAATATTAGTGCTTTTTAAAATGTCAACAACACATATCTACATGAAAATGTGTCTGCACAGTTTCTAGAATTGTCCTACACTTATACCTACTTATCAATACAAAAACCACTGATTATACTGGTACTGATACTGGTCCCTGTTAATACATGGGATATAGTGTATTTTACAGTCATTCAACCAACTGCCTCCAACTGTGTGTCTGGTCTGTGTCACTCACAGTAAAAACATCCGTAGACTTCTATACGCAGTCCGATCCGTCCTTCCTCGCTCCAGTCCAGTGGGACCAGCCTGAGGAATCGAGCCACGATCCCATGCTGCAGCTCATGGCGAACGGAGCTTTCAGAATTTGAGTTCCCAGAGAAGGCCTGTAAATACACACGCACACAAACATCAAACACATACAATCAATGAAATGAAAGACATCAAAGCCACAATCGTGCAGTAATTCAGGAAGCCCCCAGTTTCACTCACTATTTGTTCCAGTTTTACCACTTTGTGGCCTGAAGGTGCCCGATCACAAAAGATACTAAACAATTAAGACTATTAATATTAAATATGACACTGTGTGAAGCAGTTGAGCTGCAGGGGCTTTTAATAGCAGGTTACATATTAGACACATTTAAAAAAAATGAATTTAAGAAACAAGCCGAGTGAGTATTTATTAGATATTATTGATATCATGTGTCAAAAACTTACTAGTACTGATATGTAATTAGAGAAAAATTAATTCAACTAAATAACCAGTGATTTGGTGCAATTGCAATTGAATCAGTGATTCTCAACTGGCGGGACCCGAAAGTGGGTCACGGACTTTTACTGGGTGGGTCGCAGACAGCAGGTCAAAAAATAAAAAAAATAAATAAACATCTCTCATGTTGGACTAGTCTTTTATTTTTGATGAGGCGTGTTGTGAAATGCATGTTGCACAGAAAAATATATCGATTTATGTTTAAAAAAAATATTTGTGTGTTTTCAACAGCTATTTTTTAAAAACTCAATTTGGTTGGTTGAATTCTAAAAAAAAGTGGGTCCCAGGGTGAGACCACTTGAGAACCCCTGCTCTAGATGTTATTTAGTAAAATTGTATTGTATGACTGGGTAACTCCTACCAAATTGCATTTGTTGATCAATACACACCTTAACTGAAGCACTTTAACTGCAACCCTTATATTTAAGCACTTTGTATTGTTGATTGACTGATTGTATTGTATTTATGTACTTTAAGCCTTGTGAATAATGTTTGTTATGTGACCTGCCAAGGGACAACAGATGCAAATTAGCATTTTAGCCAACTCTGGCGCATTTATAATATGTAATTTTTACATTTGCTCATCAATATGCACCGTCTCTTTCAAATAAAAAATAAAAATAAAAAAAATAAAATGTTACAAAATGTTTTGTTGTGAGAATATCTGTGCTGCTAGATTGGTTTATCTTTTTTTCTGGACTAGTTCACGCGACAGAACAGAATGCATGTAGACATGATGAACATGTAACAGTCAGAAACACCAAAAGCAGTGGTCATGGTGGCTCTCGCGAGCTGACATGTGCAGTTTCGAAGCTTCACGAGTTGACATTGTGATAGTGTCACTGATTCTAGAAGCTATTGTATAATAAATATTATCATAATGTTAGCTTCTAACCTGAATGTTTCTGTAGAGTCATTATTGGAGGAACTAAACAAAACAGAAATTGGTTAAAAGTTGCAAATTAGTGGCCAAAAAACAGACAGAAAAAGTGGTTAAAAGGGTTCAATGTGTCAAAATTCATCCATCTGTGCTTTTAATGCTGTTCTGAGAAGTAGTGAAAGAATCACCTCCTAAAACAAGTATTTTAAATACAAAATAAGCTATAAAATAAATACAAAAATATATCATTATAGGCGATATTGTCATTTTCAATATTGCCAAAATAGAAAACTCAATATATATGGAATCACAACACATTTCCCAGCCCTAGGATTGAGGTAGTTAAACAAGTTATATGGTTCACAAGGCGTTTACATGCTATGCTTAGGTTAGTGCAATTAAATAGTGTTTTCATTAAAATCCTTGAATAAAAAAATCAATATGGAGGTTTTTTGGATCGATACGATAATCGTGCGGTGAAATATCTCAAATATATCACTAAATTGATTTTTTGTTACACTCCAAGAAGCTCAATAGGAAACCGTCTTTACTCCTTATACTTTTCACCTCCTTCACGTCCCCTGGACCACAAGAAGAGCCACTAACCCACAGTTACTTCCATTTGTATTTCTGAGATTCCCTACTATGCACTAAACGGCACACACAAACCATTTGGGACAAGCATTGCTATTAGCGTAGCATGTTACCAGACAGGTAGCCATGTGCTATTCCTGATAAGACGTGGTTTTGGGGGAAGGGCAGAGCTAAGTGGTCTTCTCTGAGACGCGTCCCGTGGTGACCTGAGTTTGTTCCCCTGCAGATGTTCTATCAGCAAAGACTGATGTGGTCAAGAGTTCATCTTCAGCTTAAAACCACTGAACACTGAGTTATTTTACAATGTTTATCTTTATCCAACAGAGCTAAACATGCTTTTATTGTGGCTCAGAATTGAAGAGAAAAAGCATTTCAGTAAACATTAAAGCTCTGCAGGTGTTCAGGTTTAACCCTAGAACACTATCGTTAATGTTTATAACACCATCGGGTGATTTCTACCTGATATATTATACCCAATGAAAGTTATTGTAATTAAAATATGAGAATACATGACAAATTACAGTTGTGTTCTTTTATTTTTAACTATGCCATGCATAACAAAATGAAAACAAAACAACCATTGCTTAGGGCTGGGCAATATGGACCAAAACTCAAATCAATATTTTACGTCAAAATGGCGATACACAATATAAATATGGATGATTTTAAGTGAAATAAAGTCTTAGCAGAAAGACAATTCTGATGCAAAACACCACACAGTCACATTTATTAACAGACAGCTACACAAAATGTGCCACTTTTGGCTTTTTCTCCTATAAATGACAGCACGTGTGAGTGAGTTCTGTGGTGTGGCTTGTTTAGATGAAGGTCTGGGTTAGAACGCACTCTGAAATCCATCTGACTGAGCATCCAAAAATGAGTATTTTAAAACAAAAATAAATATAAAATATATATATATATATATATATATATTAATTCCAAGTTATTTAATTACAAATTATTTTGAATGAATTAATTCCAAATTCTTTGATTCTGAATGACTAAATTATGAATTATTTAGTTCAGAATTATTTTGAATGATTTAATTACAAATTATTTAGTTATGAATTATTTCAAATTATTTAATTCCGAATTATTTAATAATTAGTTCCAAATTACAAAAAAAAAACCTTATGTATCCATGGCTAATGTGGTTAAAGTATTAACTTGACTAAGAACTTTTATTTATTTATTTATTTATTTTTAAACTGATTAAGACTGATTTTAAAAGCTATAAACGTCTGATCTCTAAAAAAAAGCACTTTTGCTGATACATTTCTACTTTGATAAAGAACACATATGACTAGTAGAGAGTGTTACAGTAACTGGTTGAGCACACACAGCTAAACATTAAACATTAATATGTAACAAACTCTATAAATGACCTTTAATCCTTCTCATCGTGTGCTTTCCTCTGAATGTTTGTCCTTCATTATTCTACTGGTGGTCTTGGATTAAAAAGCCAGAATATTAAATGTTTTAGTTTAGCAAACAGAAGAACAAGCACAGCTGCACAGTGGAGACCTACTTATTCAATCTGTGTATCATTCCTTCTTCATTATGTAACAAAAACATGAAAAATGGAAAACTTCCATTCTCCATTTTTTCATATTGGTTTTGGAAACAAATATCAAATAATGAGTGTTTTTTTTCTTTTTTCGTTTTTCATGTTTTTGTTACATGATGAAAAATGAATGAACGAATGATACACAGATTCTACCATCACCTATAGGCTCATTTCAAAGCTGGAAATAAAATAAGTAAGACAAAGAATTTGAATATCTTCTGAGAATTTGGCTGACTGGGCAAATAAATTGTTGCTTCCTTTCATCCATACGTCACTTTTTTTCATATCGTCCTTGTCAAGGTGTGACAGAAAAGCAAGAGAAAGCGAGAAAGAGGTTTTGTTTCCACTAAAAACTCCTCACCCTGTATTTTTATTTCTCATTGTGCTTATCCTGCTATTCTGCACTTATCTGTGCCTGGCTGAATGAACTGCTCAATTCAAATGCATTACAATGCAAAACAGAAGCAGATGGCAGCATGGGGATAAGAGAAGAAACTATGGATGCTAAACCTTGTAAAAGTCTCCTTAGTGAAGCAATTAATTCCATTTTGCTCTAAAGATGAATCAGCAAACCAGTGAGAAAATGGAATTTGGGATGTGGTGCACGTACGTGGTTTTTCATGCATGTTAAATAAACGTTAAACCTAAAAGCAACAACGCAAAGGTATTAAATAAATAAATAAAAAATTGAAGTTTAGAGCTCAGAGGTGGTTTTACTACACATGAAAACATTAAAGGTAAGACTTCATTACAAAAAATAATCTAATTAATTAGAGTCTAAATTAATCGATAAACAATATTTGACACAAAAAGCAACGTTTTTCCAATTTAAATGGATTTAAGCTCAAATACGTTCATCATGTCGTCTTATTACTGTAGACATTTTTTTCCTCAGAAGCGTCTCACTGACAGTGTGTGACGTGTCAGCCAGCACGTGTGACACACCCACCAGAGCAGTCAGATTCACCGGGACCGCCACGCCCACACCAACCGGCACGTCGCAGCGCAACCAACAGATTTAAGTTTATGACTGGTTCAATGAAAACAATAAATAATGTGTAATAAGAATCAATTATATTATCATTGCATTGTTCACAAAGCACAAACTTAAACTAAATAACCTGTATGGTTTGAAAGATGTTTTGTAAACTTTCTAAAACAAATGTTTTTTTGTGTATTAAAATAAAAAAAGCACTTAGTACTGAACATTTAGGAGAATTGGAAACTGTATAAAATATTTACAATATTTGTGGCATGAAATAAACTCAGCAATTGATGAAGATGATGATTTTAGTTTGGGAAATAGTATTTCTACGTAGCAGTTGATGCTATCTGTAGCAGCCCTTCTAGCCCCGCCCACATCCTCTATCACAGAGTGGTCGACTGTCCACTTCAATCATTTATCACTGACTTTGTTCATTTGTCACTCATGGATTTATTCATTTTGGTTCTGAAAACTGTCTGACACTGTCTGCTCCACTAGGACCATTGTCCCTGCTAGCTGCTACATATTAACATTGAGGTGCTAGCTGCTACATGTTTAGCATTGAGGTGCTAGCTGCTACATATCAACATTGAGGTGCTAGCTGCTACATGTTTAGCATTTGCAACTGGGCTTTTGTTTTCCATTCGGCGTGTTTTTAAAAAACAACAAAATAACCCAAAAAACCCAGGAACGACTTCTCAGGTTTTTACGTCTGTTGTATCGTAGAGCATCAGTTTTATGGGTCTATTGGGAACTCGTGAATAATGAGAAAAGTCAGGCTATATTTGGAGTGACGCACACAAAAAAAAAGTTTATTCTTTTGTTGTGCGTTATTGTTCCATAATTAATTTATTACAATATTTAACCCGTTAAAGCCTTAGCATATACCAGTAAATATGAAGATAATTCAAATGTGTACTTCAAAAGTTTAAAAGGAACAGCTGATCAGCTGTCATAGAGGTTTGATTTGACTGTTTGGTGTCACGATATTTCCGCTGCAGTCTTTATTCTTCTGTCTGTCCTGCCCCGTAGTGATGACATGTTCATTGAATTTTAAGAGTAGTGAGCTGAAAATATCACAGGAGTAATAAACAAATTGAATTAGTGAAGAAAAGGCTTGGCGGGTGGGGGGTGGGGGGGGGCATAAAAAAAAAACAAAAAACAATTAGGTATGTAGTAAAGCAGCTACTTTACTGGACTTTATGAACTGCTGACATTCTAGAAACAAGTTAATCACTTTAGTTCAGCTGGTCAATAAATATCCCAACACGCACGCACACGCACACACACACACACACACACACACACACACGTATTAACTACATACAGATTCATGTTGACAAGTTTCACACAGACACACATTGTGTAAAAAGTCCAGCGCACACACATTACGACCCATCACGACCACTCACAGGCTCTCCCTTGTTCCGAGTGTCCCTGGT
The DNA here is from genome assembly GCF_900634775.1 of Gouania willdenowi. Lineage (NCBI taxonomy): Eukaryota > Metazoa > Chordata > Actinopteri > Blenniiformes > Gobiesocidae > Gouania > Gouania willdenowi. The sequence goes on along the minus strand of NC_041063.1, from coordinate 24,736,708 downwards.
TTCCGTGGTAACTTTCCATGTTTTGAATGTTTCTCACTGCACATCTGTCCTTTATGTCTCAGGATGTTTTGGTGAAAATACATTCCTGTGAGAGTAAATGTGGATGTTTTTGACTTTATCTATATTCTCACAAATATCTCCAGCTACTGACGAATGACGACAGAAAGCTTTAGTTTTTTTTTTTTTCCACTGGTATTTTGCTTGTGCCGCTGTCTGACCAGTCCACAGTCAAGGCCATTGTTTGTGTTTGTGTGTCGGCAGGCAGGGGAAATCAGACTGGCCTGGTCTGGTCTTTTGTAAATATTGACAAGTAGAGTGACTCAAATATAGTGTCACTGAAAAAAAAAACCCTGTGGGGTTTTACACTTTTACAAGGCCATGAAAAGGTCAGCATTGAGTATTTGAACAGAATATAGCAGCAATGATGAAGAACAAACATTTTAAAATAAATCTCGTATAAAAACGGACGCCAACTTAGCACAAGTGGCTGGATGTGATCTTTAGGATTAGAAAAAAACTGAATATTGATAGAGCTATAGAATAAGTTGATAGTAATAATGATAAACAACTTGTTCTATATACTATATAGTGATCATAAAGATATAAATCCTTGTTTTAATCAGAAATATAAGAGGTTAAAAGTGACCAAAAATGGTTGAAAAGGTGGTGAAAAAGGTTTCAAAGTGTCAATATTGGCTAAAAGGTGGCAGAAATGAAAAAAAGTAGGAACAAATAGTATAAACTGGCAAATGAGAATGACAACTCATGAATGTGGTTAAATTGACTAAAAATAAGCATGAAATATGGTGAAAAGATGTTAAAAGTGATAATGTGTCAACATATGGTGGAAAAGTGGTGAAAAGGGTTTATAAGTGCTGCAAATATATTGAAAGTGGAAAAAATGTGCATAAAGGCATTGGAATTTGATGAAGTAGCAGAAATGTAGCAAAAATACATTAAAAGGAGCAAAATTATGGCACCAAAAAGTGATGAAAATAGGTTAAAATATGGTAAGTTTATTGTAGTTGCAGAAAAATGGGTAAAATAAGCAATAATCGGCTAAAAGTGTTAAAAAAAAAAAAAAAAATCATCGTTTCTTGAAGACATCTGGCATCCTGACCCCAAGGTTGAGAAGCCCTGCTGTATATATTCTAAAAACAATTCATCTACATTTATTTATTTTATTTTGAACTTTTGTGTTTTAAAATAATTGTTAAATGTAATATTTTAGTTTTATTTTGACAAGGAAAAAAACACCTAACGTTTGGTCAATCTTTTATTGCTCTAATATTTTTGAAAGCTTTTAAATATGGATGAATGATGGAGTTCACTATACAGAATCTTTTTGGAAACAGACAAATACAGTAACCATGCTTTTATTTGAGTTTAATTCTTCACATAGTTACTCTGGGTGACGAGAGTAACTACTGTATGTCACTATGACATTTTATGCACAATGTCACTATGACATAACAAGTTGTTATTTTTCAACAATGTTAGCACACTGCAGTTAATAATGCTCACGCTCACTTTGGACAGATGTGTTATGTTTAAATATTGTGATTAGTTTTGGGACTAGATAAAAAATAAAAGAAAATTAATTCATCTCGATTAATCTAAATTAATTGCATAACAATATTTGAGACTGTTGTTGTTTTGTTTTTTTTAGTGCGTTATTTTTCTGTAATTAATTAATCACAATTAGCGCATTAAAGTCCTAGCCGTAGTTTTAATAATGCATTATATTGTCATGCACCCTTTTCTTCTTCCAGCATCAAATATTTTATTATAATCTTTATTTACTTATGTTGTCTCATTCAGAAACCAAGGTCTCATCTCTCATCTCATTGTTTAGTTTAGTTTGTTTGTTTCAGTCTAACAAAATATTCAAACATAAATCACAATTTAAAAATATATATAACAAGACTGAAACAGGCAGAAGCAAAAATGCTTATATGCCCAACATAAATAATATTCAAGTTACATACAAAACATACAAAAGAAATGCAAGTTTTTAACAATTGAATTTGAGTTTTTCAAATAACGCAAAAACACAAATACATAGTATATACACATGTACCTTTATTTATATACTGTACAACATTTAACAAATGCCCCAAAAAAAAAAAAACACAAGCCTAAATCTACTGCTTCACATAACTTTCTAAAAATATTGTGATATTTTCTTTTTTAAATGAAATAATGTGTCACAGAAAGACATCTTTTAACTACTAATCTTGGTAAAATAAACAAAATGACTTCTTAGGCTGTATTTGCTGCTCTTTTGAACATTATCTGTGTACATTTATATTAAGTTTTCATAAGTTTGGATTTAACAAATAATGGATGTGTGTGGTTATAATATCCTGCTTTGTTTATCAGTTGTATTTTTTTAGCAAAAATACAATATTTTTTTAGTTTAGTTTAATACACGTATAACTTTCCTTCTTTCTTTGAACATTTCTGCACTTCACAGTTTAATGCCCAGTCCAGCTTGTGCTAGTTGCACAAAAAATTATGTCATATTTTCCTGTATTTTATTGTAGCTTGAAGCCAGTGTCTCATTATTCACCATCACCTTCTTTAATGAGCCACTAAAGACAGGAAATGAAATCTCTCCTCTCTTTGTACGTTATTTGTTAAAGGGAAAAAAAAAAAGACTTTTGCAACCTTTTCTTTTCTAGTTTCTTTTTTTTTCCGCTAATGCATTTTCATTCTTGTCTCTGCAATTACCGAAGTACATTTAAAAGAAGAAGAAAAAAACACATTTCCTAGCTCTTTTAGTCCCTCCTCAGTACTCTCGCTAAACACTCACACGAGTGTACAAATGCACGCACGCACACACACACGCACAATGGACTTTGACATTTTTTTATAAGACCATTGTAGCTCGCCTCTGTTAAAGAAAATACAAGGCTATAGTTTGCACTTCCACATATGAACAAATCATAAAATATGATAATATCAAAGCAATAAGTGACACATGTCAGTCCCTGCAGGATATTTACTTTGAATTTATTTGATTTTGTGACCAATTTTTATGTATTTAAGGGAGATTTTGAGCAATAATTTAAGGAAAATTGCAGTTTTTTTTTTTTTTTTATAAAAAAATATGATATGATATAAACATGGGGATAATGTTAGCCCTGCAAATATTCTGGAATTTCATTGAATTGGTGTTTTATTTTGGATGCCTTCTGCATCCTCACTATTATCTGTTTTTTCTTCCGTCTGCGTTAACTTTGAAAACATTTTTTAACCCCTTCATCCCCAGCTATTCTTAAACTGATTTGGAGCATTCAACCTTTAACATGTTCAGCTACTACTTTCAACCTTTTTACCTAATTTTATCTTTCTTCCAAATTTTTTAATCCATTTCAACTTTTTTTTTTAACTTTTTAAACCCATTTAAAAAAAATTTCAACTCATTTCAACCTTATTGCTAATGTTAAGCTATTACTAGGTTATTGCCATTACTAGGCAAATACTATAGGCTAATGCTATGTTAATGCTATCTAATGCTAATGTTAATGCTAATGCTCAGGTAATGCAGTGATATGAGGGCCACCTGCATCGTCACTTGCATTTTCTTCAGGAAATGCAAATATTCCAGTTACAACTAAATTAGTTGATATTTAAATTTTTTTTTGGGCTAAAACATTTTCATTTATGTCTTTGCAATTATTGACTAACATTTAAAAAAATAAAAATTGCTGAACCCTTTCAGTCCCTCCTCAGTACCTTCTACATTCACAGATAACACACGTATATGGGCGCATACATGCACACGCGTACACACAGAATGGGGTTTTAGGAGCCCATTACTCAGGCTGTGAACATCTGGCGCACTCTCCCCCCTCTCTACACATCAGGGACCAGCACTGGAAGTGAAAACTCTTTCCCCTGGATCTGCTCTAAAACCCCCCACTGTGCGTAACTGTCTATGCACACCTGAAGAAAAAACCCACTCCAAATATTAGTGCGTCCGTGACAGGATGTTAAAGAGGACTTTTACTTTCCCAATGTCATGTTTCACTGACCTTCATGTCCTGAATATCTGCTGCTCACTCACTGACTAGATAAAAACCCATGAGGAGCGTTGGGACAGAGGCACGTACTGTTCTGCAAAACAACAACTCAGATAAATGTGTGTAATCACCAACGCCCTTCGTAAGTACATTCATCCATTTATCTTCTATAAGCAGCGTTGCTAATCACAGAGTGGCCACTGCATCACACACACACACACACACACACACACACAACTGCATTTCTAAATATAGCCAGAAATAACACAATGGACACAACTACGTAATAGTCATTTCAACAAATTTTCAGAAAATTCCCAAGTTAGGTCTCGAAATTCAAAATTTCTCTATCAATTGCTCCTTAATTAAATAGGCACACTGTACATTTTAAGTTTGATCAAATGAATACTTTGAGATATGGACAATTTAGTGAGTGAGGGTATGTGTCAAAATTAAACATTAGGAAACTAACATTTGGTATAGTAATACAGCTCCACCTACTTTCTCAGAATTTACAAAAAGATCTGCTATACATCGTATCTGGACACGCCAGCTCCTCAAAAACGGAAAAAAGTTTGTCAGAGTTTCAGGCTTACCGTAGATTTTTTATGTTGCTAGTGAAAAACGAATAAACATCAAACTATAATAAGACACAGAGGCATTTTACAATGACCTCATGTAAAGGATTTTCAATATCGGCGAGTGGTGAAATAACCCAAAGTTAGGGTCCTAAATAAAAAAAAGTTGCATAAAGAAAAAAAATGTATATACCAAGAACAGCTAACTTTCATGCTATAAAATTGCTTACATTCGCACTTGTGGTTACGGGCTAAATTAAAATAATTAAGTTGTTTACTGAAGGTTCAAACATGTTCCAGACCCAAACTTTTTTTCCAATTTTGAGGACCTGGCATGTCCACCAGATAGGATGTATAGCAGATATTTTTATATATTCTCAGAGAGTAGGTGGAGCCGTATTACATTACCACATTTCAATTTCCTATGTGATGTAGTTCCTGAGATAATGGAAGCAATGGAAGAAAAATAAAGACAAGCAAAAATCAACACATACGCCCCTCACTAAATTGGCCATTTAAAAAAGTATTCGTACAATCAAACTAAAAAATTTACAGTGTGTATTGAATAATCACGGAACAGACGAAGTCCGTGGGCCATTGGTTAAAATGGCAGAATGTCAGCAAATCTAGAAACACTTATCTTAAACTGATGGAGATGGCATTAACTTTAAATTAAAGGCATTTACTCAAGAGATCTTAAGGCTACAGTCCTCAATAGTGTTTTATTAGATACAATCCTAGTGTGTATATACACCGTAAACACTCAGTTGGTTGGAATTTCCATGCATTGCATTCTGGGATGTGGAGTCACGTAAACAGAATGCATAGAAGTGTTTTTACTTCAGTCTGTTATCAAGGGTAAATACCAGGAACAAACAAAAATAATGTCAAACAAATTGCTGTCCTTTGGCAAAACCCCAGATTGACGTGTAGCCCCTCCCTCTAACCCGAGTTCTCTGCATCGATCTGGGTCTGGTGAATCCTTTTGGAACCAGGGAGGGACATGAACAGAATGCTTGAAGCTGATTGGGCGAAGCGCCTGCCCACTGAGCAGACCGACGTTGAAACAACATAGAAATGACGTGATGGCCTGAAGTTGAGAAGACGTCTCTGGCGGGTGGAGAGTGAAAGTTTTTACAACGTCATCTGATGTAATAACTGTTTTGCACTGTAAGAGCATACAATACCATTCATTTTGGGTGTATTGTAATGTTTATATGCAATCTTGACGTTCTTGACTTGCTCAATGGGAGCTCGACATGAATTATTTCTTAAAAAGATCGCAGAGCATAAATGTTAATGAAGTACACCTGGATATATACTTAGTGACTGTGGATAATACTGAATAATGATTTTTAATAAACAGAAACACATACACACTCATGTGTCTGTGACTGAGTGTGGAATTGCAAGGCTGTTTAAATTTTATATGTGAAACTGTTTCAAACGTTGAACGTCATATCAAGGTCCAGATGAGGTCGTGGTCATGACGTTCAGATGCCGACCTATTTTGGACGTCATATAGACATGCAGATGTGGTCCAGACCGACCGAAACGTTATAAACGTGATCTGGAGGTCCGTGGACGGCGGATGTTTAGTGAGTGTCCACCATGATTGGTTTTAGCCAATCACACGGTAACAAATGAGGTCGTCATCGGCATGCGCCGCAGAGACGCTGCTACATCAACAACAAGGCTCCGCTGGTGAAAACTATCTTTTGAGATAGTAATGCTGAGGTCATTTTTGCAACACGAGTATGTGAGTTAAGGGCACGTTAGCCATCCTCCTGCGTCGACATCTTTCTGTTTTGATTCGGAGCTATGCTAATAGCCGAAGCCCAGCTAGTTCCTCTCCTCGCAACTGCGCACGCGCCAGTTTTGCTTTGACGCTTCTGCCTTCGTCACACCCAGATTACCCGCCCTAAACCACAACACTTCCTCATGATTGGTTCTAATTGTTATGGTTCAGATTCAAAAGGCAAAGATGGGAACAGCACAAGATGGATTCTGGTGTTTTAGAACACCAGGAGGCAAGGTTACAAACCCCCCCTCAACAAAAAAAAAAATCAATAAATCATGGTACGAATGAAGGAAAAAGAAAGAAGTGAGTGTTTACATTGAGGATAAAAACAAACTTTATGGCTTTTTCTCCTCATTCTTTTTGGTATAAAATATGTTTAATTCATCAATCAATGAGGCCTATTTGATAATCTTGTCTAATAAAAATGATTGGGGGGGGGGGTGATGGTTGGGGGAGAGTAGCTTTAGGATTATTGTGCAACAAAGATTTTCTTTACCCTGGGAAGGTAAATTACTTTGATTATTATTTGTGTATTTCAGTTCCAAACAGCAAGTCCTTCTTTAATACCATCAGGTATAAACACTCAAACGTGTGGTTGCAGAGGTTTTTATTGTACATTTTATGTTTTTTATTGGCTAAGAACGTCCACTTAACAAAACAAGTGCACAAGAAGGTCACGATCCAACAAGTGAGTGTGAAGTGTTTTGATCCAAAGAAAGCTTTAGAATAAATACAGAAAAATACCAAAACAAAGCATACAAAGTAACAACAAAAATAGCTTTTTCTCCAACACAAATATTGAGCGCACATTTCCCTCTTCCCATCATTAATAGATGTACAACTTCTAACAGAGAGCCAGAAAAATGTGATTGTCTGATCCGGGGGCCACATTATCAACATTCATGTTAGCATTTAGAATAATGACCAATCTGAGCATTAATACAGGAAATAAAGGGTTTTATCTTTGTAGTCCTTTTGTGTGGAATATTGTTTTTTTTTTTTTTTTTACACATTTTGTGTGTTTTTGAATTCATTTAGTCTATTTTATTGTCAATACTGCAAATTTTTCTTGCCTTTTTGCGTGTTTTTGGAATTGTTACGTGTGTTTTTGTTATAGTTGTCTTTATGAGTCATTTCATGCATTTTTTATGCAATTTTGGCGTTTTATGTCTTTGAAGTCCCTTTGTATATGTTGTTGTTATTTTTGTAGTCATTTTGTGTTTAAGTGGTTGTTTAGTGTGTCTTTGTTATCATTTTGTGTACTTTCATTGACATTTTGTGGATTTTGCTGTCGTTTTTTTGAAGTTTTGCGTGTAATGTTGGGCTTTATATGACTTCCAACTTCATGAATTACAATTTTGTTTTGGGGGCTGCACAAAATTAGACCAGTTGTCCATGTCTGCCTTAGCACATTAACTTAATCAGACAGCCTGGTTACTATTTGGATGGAAGGGAAGCTCTGGGATCATTCCCCGCCTGTGAGATCATCCTGGCCTTAGTTCAAAGATGTGGAAGATTTCTTTCCTCGAGGTTGAAAAATTGACTTTTCCTCCACAAAGCTCATCAACGGGAGGAGCCAAAACGTGCTCCACAACATATGGTGTGAGAAAGAGAGACTTTGACGCTGGCCAAAGCGATTAAGGCTCATCTAAAGTACATGTTTCTCTTTACAGTGAAGATACGCCTTTTAGCACAAGGACCAAGTCCAGCATCCACTTAGACACACACAGTAATGCTTGGCATGAGATGTTATTCACAACACAGCAGGTGGATGATGGTCTGAGAGGAGCAGAGACTTCATTTCAATATTTTCTAAATTAAGCAACAACATGTATGTAATTAGCTCTGTTGAGCCAGAATTGCTAGAAAACATCTGGAAATGCAGAAAATCTATAGCCAAAACACCTTTGAAAAGAAATACAAAATTATATCAGTATCATCAGTAATACTCCTGTTCCTGACATTAAAATAAAAGGGAAAGCATTTTGTTTTACAAAAACTTAAATCAACAATTAAATAAAGTTTTTGACAAAAAAAATAAATGCGCTAATATTTCCTTTTTGTCTGGTCCATGCATTCATCCATTATCAATACTTGCTGATCTTAAGCCTTTGATTTTTGGTGTTCTTTCCACAGAAAATTAATGTGGTGCTTTTAATTGTATAGTATTGCTTTTTAGTTCAAAATAACTAATGATTTGCTATTAAATAAAGGCTGATTGATCAGCAAAATGATGGTCCATTGTTCAATGAATCTGTGAAAACCACATTTATTTATTTATCTGAATAATATCCACTAGTACAGCTGCTTAGTTTCCAAATATAAAGGAATCATGCATTTTGTTGTACAAGCATGACATTTGGTACACTTATAACCAAAGGCAGATTTGGATATGGAGCCATCACTGTTATCCAGGAACTTCTACTACTGTAGCCATCTTAAAGATGTAAATCCTTGTTTTAATCAGACATAAAATGGGTTAAAAGTGACCAAAAATGGTGGAAACTGTGGTGAAATGGGATTTTAAAAACCACTTTAACAATTGGTAAAAAGTTACAAATTAGAGTGGCAAAAATCGGACCAAAAAAAGTGGTAAAAAAATGGTTCAAGGTGTCAATATAGGTTTAAAAGTGGCAACAATTAGTTTAAACTGGCAAATAATGGGGATGAAAAATCGTGAATGTGGTTAAAATGGCAAAAAATAAGCATGAAATATGGTGAAAAGAGGTTTAAAGTGACAATGTGTCAAAATATGCAACATAAGGTAGAAAAGTGGTGGAAAGGGTTTATGAATGCTGAAAATGCCTTGAAAGTGAAAAAAAAAATGTGCAGAAAATGCATTGAAATTTGATAAAGTGTCAGAAAAGAGAGTAATGTAAAATGCATTAAAAAAAGCAAAAATATTGCAAGAAAAAGTGATGAAAATAGGTTAAAATATGGCAAGTTTGGTGTAGTTGCAGAAAAAGCATAAAAATAAGCAAAAATTAGCTCAAATTGTTCAAAAAATATTATTTTTTTCTTGAAAGCATCTGGTAAATGCCTCCCAGTGTCTCCCAAACCTAAATGAGGTCCTGACGCCAAGGTTGAGAACCCCTGGGTTAGGGTACAACAGTATTGACCGACCGGAGCAAAGCACCATTTATCTACGATTCATTTTCAGATTATAATATCACGACAATTACAAAAATCTACACTTAAATTAAGCAATAATTCAGTGCAAATGTGGATTTTTCATTCATTTTATATCTCTAGTAAAGTAACCCCAGTAAAACCAGAGACTCAAAACATAATTTAACATTTGCCCTTTTTGGTTTACTTTGGGAAACTTGACTACTTATAGATGGAGTCGTCAAATTTACAGTAATTGCCTTTGGAAATGTCATGTCAGAATGCAGTCAGTGGTATTATTTAATATACATAATACATAATACAATGCAGCTATTTTAGATGCTGCACCTTTTTAATTGAGACAAAAATCACATTTTTGAAAGAAAGGCTTATTATACTATAGAATCCTATTTGTTTCTTTAATTTGTTAAATTCATACTCATCGTTCATTCATATTGTTGTGGCCCAGGGACATCCTGCAGCACTCACAATAGAAACCATGGGTAAATATTCGACTGTAGGAAAAAGGTGAGCAGACGCAGTCCATCGGTGCATAAATCCTGCTCTGCAGCCTGTGAAACTGAATTAGTTGGTCACCCCTGAGACGCAGACACTTCAACATTCATTTTGAACTGACAATCCTCCGTCTAGCGCAGCTCCCGTCTCGTGAGTTTCACATGCCAACAAACACGCCATCGTAAACACTCACACAAAGACAAGTGCAGTTGCACCAACGATAACACTTCTACGGAAGCTCCCACACGCTCATTTAAATAACATTAAGCTTTGGTCTGTGGGCAGGCTGTTGCAAAGTGGTGCAAAATAAAAAAAAAAAGCTGGGAGACATGTTCAAACTCTTAAAATCAAACGGAGATTAAAACACATACAGTATGTACCATGTTTTCCAATGTATAGGCCTCTATATTTTTCATATGAAGTTGAGGAAGCGACTTATACCACAATATTTATGGATTTTTTTTATCCAGTCAGCAGTTATTAAGCAAGTCAAAAAGTGAATTGCGAATCACTTAACTGTGAAAGTATGAAAATACTGAAACAACCATGAAGTATTAAAAAATAGTAGGGGTGTGTATTGCCTGGCATCTGGCGATATATGATTTATATCCCAATACATAGGTCGCAATACGATACAATAAATCTCAATTATAAAGTATGAGGCAATTATTGCGACTTAAACATATGACTTAAAGCTGCTATACATTTTTATAGGAGTCTATAGGACGAAGACGGGACTTGCATACAATAATATATATGAATGACCACTAGCAGTAGACCACAGTAAAAGACTAGTTAGGTATTTTCTCGCATTTCAAAAAAAAATCATACGTAAACAGATTTCTCAGAAACTCCAGATATCAGCTTTAAGAAACACCTAATCTGTAAATTATACACCTTCAGGAGAACATTATGTATGAAACATATTTTATTGGCATGTGCCAACAACTTCAAATAAAAAAAAATAACAATCTGCCTGTGACTTTTAAACCAACTTTGGCTTTAGTGCAACTTAACTGAGGTATAGTATATGCCAAAAACAATAAATAAATGTAGAAAGTCAGTCTTTCTTTTTAGATTTTATTGAAAAAACACAAGCTGGTCAACATGTCCAGGTTTCAGCGCATTTCTTTGTGCAGTTACAATGTCTCCTGCAGTGGAAAAGACTTTTCTTGTTAAATGAAGGTAAAAAATAATAATAAATAAAAAAAATTAAAAATCGATATTATATATTTTTGAATCGATCCGAGAATCGCGCAACATAAAATTGTGATATATTGCCAAATTGATGAAATTTTCAACACCCCTAATCAATAGGTACCTGTAGTACTGTTGTGAAGTTTATTTTCAAGCTATCAAAAGCTCATATACTGTATATATATATATCATTTAGTCAGGTCACGGCTTGTGTCAAACACCTCATTTGACTCTGACGTGCAACATGGCGACGAGCATGAAAGCTCCTAGCTGCTGAAAATTAACCCTACAAAGCCTCTAGTCTGGTATTATATCATCTTTTGATAGAGCATTGAATTAAAATTCACTACTTAAAGCATGTTCTGTATGCCGAGAGGTTTTTTCCTAGTTTTGTACTTTACTCTCTAATGGGGAATTCAGTTCAAAACCTGCCTTTTCCCCTCACCTCTCCTTATGTTTTTCATCTAAATTCGGGGCGCCTCCAATGCCTATGCCGATGATGGGCATCGTTTGGATTTTAACAATTCTGATTCCGATTCTCAATTTCAATTCCTGTTCTAAACGATTCTTGATTCTGATTCTTTGAGTTGTGCAAGTCACAGATTTCACAGGAGACCATGTTTATTAATTCACTTAGTTGATACAGTTTAATTTGGTTGCTGTACTGTAACTAGGGTATTCAATTACAAAGGTCCCCAACTGTAACTGTAAAAATGAAACTTGCTGAAATAACATGACAAACAAGTTGGCAGCAGTCTAAAAAACAAAGAGCTGCAGCCCAGGTAGATGTGAAACTAACTGAACTCAGGAGCAGTCGTGACAAATCAACCAACAGTTCTAGTTGAGAAAGATTCTCATTATTCTGGATACAGTGGAAACAGAAACTATAAAAAATACCTTTATTTTGAACGTGTTTATATTGTAGGGAAGATATTATATAAATAAATGTAACTGGATTCTAAAGCCTCAAAAATTGCACCACTTTAAAAAGACATAAGACTAATATAAGAACTTTTTTTCCTATGTTTTATATGAACAGGTAAATGTGCGAATTGTATATGTTGTAATAGTTGTATGGAGTGCACGTATCAATAAAAAAATAATTTAAAAAAGCATCAACTGGCCTGGCCGTCACTGTAATTCCAAGGCAGCAGCCTCTCCCCCGCTACCGAGAGACGGCAGCAGCAGAGGACTCTCCTACACTTCCTCATTTAGCGGGGCAAAATGAAAATGATTAACTTCTGAAATACGCCTACATTCTGGGTGAACTCATCCTTTAGTAACTCCCTAAGTTGATCATTTAAACCGTAGAAACACACACACACAAAAACAGAGCAACATCTTAACGGTTCCGGAACCGGTTTCTATTTGGAACCGGTTCTTGATGCCCAACAGTTCTCCCGTTCTTGTCTCCCATGTTATTTATGACTGTTCTTTCCATGTTTCCTTTGGATGGGATGATACTGAAACATTTGGAACTGATTTGTTGATTTTGGCAGGATAATCATACATTCTTTTTCTAGTTTTTTTGCCAAAAAAAATAAAGGAATATTTTTCAGTCATCATTTGTGTACAGTCCCATTTTGTAAACTAAATCGTGAGAGAATCGTATCGTGAACCCAGTATCGTGAATCGAATCGTATCGGGAGTTGAGCGAATCGTTACATCCCTACATCCAGGTATTTCTTGCGTACTCAATCTTTGCATACTATCTATTGTGAACGCACTACATACTAATGTTGACGTCAAACTTAGTACGAATACTACATTAGTATGACATTTCCAACACAGCCACATGTTGAGAACATTTCTGTCGCTGAGGGGACAAACATAGGAAAGGTTTCAGGATCTTATGGCAGGATTTGGGATGTTTAATAAAAATGAAACATTACCTTTGTTTCTGTGACCAGGGTTGAGCTGGTTTATTGGAGACATATATTACTGTCAACTGACCCTGAGCGTTGTTTTGTTTTAGCTTGAAGTGCCACAGAAAGAAAAGTAAGAAGGTAAATAAATAACATTTAACAGTGGATAAAAGCATTGTCATTTACACTTAAATTGTATTTATTATTCTAATCACAGTGTTTAAGTAACACATGATAAAAGTAGTCGTTTACTGCAGGAATCGAAGCAGAATAAAACACAATAATAAAGTAATTTACAGACGTTGTCATTCGGAGAGAATATCGCTGTCTACAAATTAATTAATCAGTTCAGACAATGTAAACTCAATAACAGGGAAGGGCCTCAATTACTGTCTTCTGTGCACAGTTAGCATCCATCTTAATGCTTTTCAATCCACACAGGGTCAGAGGAGCAACGTTGAGAAATTACATTCATAACTGTTCATTAGAATGTGCTAAAAGTTAGCGTTGCATATGCAGAAGTTAGTGACGGTTCCTAAAGCAAGATGTTTTTGTGCATCCTCACCTATTCATATCACAAAATGACTTAAAGGTGCAGTCCGCAACTCTCTGATACCTCTCTCCCCCTCCCTCCCCATTGCTCTGTTGCCCTGCCTCCGAACTTTCCAAAGTCCATCCCTCAGAGGAGCTAACAAGCTAACGTTAGTCTGACAGCAACATCACAGTAATATAACATGCTCTGTTCAAAGCATATTACTGCAGTGCTTCTCTCTGTCAATGTGAACACACCAGATTCTAGCAGCAGCAGCAACAACACTGTTACTTACAGCACCCAAGCGGAGGCTGCTGCACAAACACACAACACATGCACCACATATTTCTAGTGTAACAATTACAAATCAAACATAATGTAAATCAAGCAGCAGTAAATACCTTTCAAGCAGAAAAATCACCAATTCCATCTTCTACTCCTCCAGACCATACACTGTAAAAAAAAAAAAAAAGACTGCGCTCTATCTCTAGGAAAGGGGCGGGGCCTGTGAGCAACAGCTGTCAGACAGCCCATCAAACACAATCCTGGCTCTGATTGGTTCTTTTTGCTCGGCCGCGGTGCATTCTGGCAATCTGCCAAAGGCTGCAGGAGCAGCGGGGGGCGGGGCTCAATGAGCCTGTTTTGTTTCGCACAAACTACTAGTTTGATGTAAAGCTGTCCTTACATAGTGACAGCTTTAGCAAATATGACAAAAAGTCACTTCTATAAGAGTTACGGACTGCATCTTTAAAGACAGCTTTGTTTTTCGTTTGTCTTTTTTTCTTTTTCAACAGCTAAAAAAAAAAAATGCATCATTGGTCTAAGACTGTTTTAAAATTCAGTTCTAGGTCTGTAAAGTGATAACAAAAATAACAAAAAGGAACCTCAGCGCTTTAGTGGGTAAATCAATATATGGGCTTTTTACACTAGGTTTGAATTATTTTAATGCAATGGATTAAAATAATTTTTCCACATGACTCAAAAATGCATATGAGATATATACAAGTAAAAAAAAAAAAAAAAAAGTTGAAAAATGTGCATCGAGAAGTGATGTTTAATAAATTAAAGATGAACTAGTTTCACATGCACTAGCTGGTTTTATAGTTGGTATTCTTTAGTCTTAAAATTTAAAAAAGTTTTACTCACAACAAAACATGGAGCAACTTTACGCTGTATTGAGTGTTTTGATCACTGTGTCTATATTATGTACTATGTTACATTCTCATACAAATTTATGAACCCAAAAGAGCTTCAATATGCAACATTTTTTTTTTAAATGTGTGTTCTTGCACTGAAATCGTAGTTTGCATATCATTTTCAACCTTGACCTTATGTGAAACATTTGTTTTCAAAGTTTTTGATTATGCTTTAATCCTTTGCATGCGTTTCAACAATAAAATAGCAAGAAAAACAAGAACTTGAGTGACGTCACAGGTGAGATGCTGCTGCTCTCTGCCTCCTCATGCTCTGCTTCAATGGATTTGAAAGGGGAATGTGTAAATTTAGCCATTTTGACGATAAAAACGTTGAAATCACACAATTTTTTTTTTGTGTAGAACAGTCAAGTGGACAGATTAATTGGAAACACTTTGCTTGAAGTTTTATGCGTGCTTTTCAAAAAATTCAAAGACTTTACAGGTTAAAACAACAACAGCAAATACAGTGATGACAACAAAGAACATCAGTAAAATAATAATAATTCATTCGTCTCTCATTTAGTGCGTCTTTGTTGTTGTTTTGTGTGCTGTTAGTAAAAGTAGTTTTCTCTCTGTGTGTGTGTGTGTGTGTGTGTGTGTGTGTGTGTGTGTGTGTGTGTGTGTGTGTGTGTGTGTGTTTTTGGTATCATTTTGTGTATTTTGTCATCGTTTCCCTGTTCTTTTTATTATTCTGTATATTTTTCTCTTATTCTTTATGTTTTTGTTGTAATAATTAGTATGATTACAATTTTAACTAAAATAAACACAAAACCCTATATTTTTAATGCTTTCAATTGTAATTTCCTACACACTCAAGTTCCCCCTGTAGTGTCGTCGCGTACCCACATTTGAGAACCACTGCCCTCGCCCGTATTGTTTTATGATTGTCACACTGTGAGACTGAGGTGCATGTAGAAAAACGATGATGGCACCAAAACTGTTTTCCACTGAAGCAGTTCAGACGCTGATCGTTCCTTTCCTGGTGAATACACAGATATTCACTCCTGATTAGACTCCCTCTGCTGTGCTCTGGTGTTGAAAGAGTTATTTCATCAGTACAGGATGTGATTGGTGGCAAAAGGTTCCTCTGTGCATAAAAAGAGCAAGACAGCTGGTTTTGTCTGTGTGGGTCTCAGTGTGAACCTCATCCAGTGGTGAATGGGACTGAGCCCAATGTGAGGGAATGGTTCAAAACATGATCTGATGATACCTGTGTGCAGGCGCGTCTCAGCCAGCCATTTGACGTAGCCCCCGTTACGAGAAGGTAAACATGTTGTTCACAGCGATGAGTAAAGTGACAAAAGATGACTGGCAAAAGAACGATCCAAAAGTGGCAAAGAATGACAAAAAAGAAGAACCAGGTGGTAGGTATTGGCAAAAGGTAGCAAGCAATAGTGGAAAAAAAGGAAAAATGTGGAACGATAGCAGTAAAATGTAGGAAAAAAGATAAAAAAAAGATAAGTGTTATTCATTGGGTAAAAGGGAACTTATGTGCATGAAAAATGCCAAAAAAAAAATGGTTAAAGAACTGACAGAAATTGGACAAAAGTGTCAAAAAGAGCTTGGAGAAATGGACAACAATTAGGAAAAAGGGAGCTACAATCTGAAAAAAACTAAAAAAAAAAGTGGCCAATTTTTGGGAAAATGACCAAATAAAAAGGTAAAAGGGATTTAAAATGTTCCCCTTTTAAAGATTTCTGGGGAAATAATAATAAAACTAGGACATTAAGAGCCACATGTTGAGAATCACTGATTAATAACAGCTTTTTGTTGGTTTTAGTAAATTAATTTAATAAACTAAATTGGGAGTCAACGGTTGCCCTACCTTTAGAACACCCTTACTTTTAAAATCGCTGCTTAACCCCCACCTCTGTGTGTGTGTGTGTGTGTGTGTGTGTATTTTTTTGCTGCTAAAACCAGTGACAAAATGAAACAAAGTACTGTTTTTTTTCCTTGTTACTGTGTCTGATGATGATAAATGTTTTGCCTTAAATTATTTGGCTTTGTTTTCATTTTCATAACCACAATTTTGAATAACGTGGACAATGTATAAACAATACTTGAGTCAAATCCAGGCTAAAGAGTAAAAATAGTCTGCAATACTTTAATATAAGAACATCAGGAAGAGTAATGTGTTTTGGGATATTTAGTGAATTATTAAACACAATGAATCAGGGTCAGTGGTAGAAGGGAAACAATATGTTGTAGGATTTATAAAACAGCTTACCAGGGGAACTGTTTATTTTACATCTAAAAACATCAATATATAGAGTGTCTGCTGAGCAAGCACCTAAATATAAAGATTTGCCTTCTACAGAAAACATTTAATTTCAATATAGCCTAAATAGACTATATAAAGTACACATACAATGAAGTCTTAATATGTAGTTTGTTTCATAAAAGATGATTTTCAATTTGGTTCACTCTATGAACATTGTTTAAAAAAAAAAGGTTTATTATTCATAACAAAGTGCTGAAGTGAACGTTAGTTTAGCACCAAGCTAGCATGATATCAAGCATGTAAAAAATAACTATAAATAATCAACGAGTGCAGACAAATAGGTTTGTTTTTTTTTTTTATTGCAAATGGACAGACTAAAAGACTGACTTAAAGACAAAAAACCCCAAAAAACTCCTAAAGCTCTAAAGCAGAGGTTCTAAACCTTGGAGTCAGGACCCCATTTGGGGCCACGAGACACGAGGAGGGGGTCGCCAGATGCATTTTTAACAATTTGAGACAATTTTTGGTTATTTTTACCATTTTTCTGCAACTACACCAAACATAATTTTACTCCATTTAATGCATTTTTGCTACATTACTCCCATTTCTGCCACTTCTCCATCAAATTTCAATGCCTTTTCTTCAATTTTTTTCCCACTTTTAAGACATGTTTAGCACTAATAAACCTTTTTTACCACAGGATGTTGCTAATATTGACCCATTATTGTCACTTTTAAACTCTGTTCATCATATTTAATGCTTATTTTTTTGTTTAATCTAATTGTTCCAATAGTGACACTTTGAACCCTTTTTACTACCTTTTCTGCCCAACCTTTAATCACCTTTTAAAACAGTTCACTGTGGTCTAAATGACATATCTGTACTGGGGTTTGATCAAAACATAACATGAATCAAGCAAAATAGAAGGTTTAAGACCTGGTATAAAACAGCTCTTTCAGAGCGCTCCGTTGTACTCCTCCCCCAGCCCCTCTCTTTTGCGGGATGTCCCGAAACAAGTTATGAGGTGATGGTGATGGTTGAGAGTGAAGTGATTGGCACACACTAACAAATATTTCCCAACTAGGGGACATTGCCATTAAAAATGAAATCCAGCCACTTCCTTCGAAGCAAAGCCCGATTCAACTTGTGACATCACAAACTCAGAAAATTTGAAACGCAGCACTTTTCTCTGTGTTGTAAGACTTGCGCAGACCCCAAAACAAAGGACTGAAAGAATTTATTTCACATTTTGTGTGCAGGTGGACACTTAAGTTACCTCATGTGTTCAAAAACACTGCAAAAGTTAATTTCTCACAATATGTCACCTTTAAATCATATTTCACCACCTTTTTTTTTTACCAGTTTTTGGTCACTTTTAACCCATTTTGTTTCTGATTAAAAAATTATTTACATCTTTATGATGACTATATACTATGTATATTGTATACTAGTTTTATCCACTCACCCAAATGTTGCCGTCCTGATGGTACGGTTTCCAATTCCTTCCTGTGTCGCTGTAAAGAAGGCGGTACTTGGTCGTCCAATCAGAGCTGCTGTATCGTCCCTGCGTTGCTATGGCGCTCACCTGTCGTCTGGTACCCAGGTCTACCTGGAGCCATTGGTAATGATCGCTGTCCAGAGGTGACCATCCACCAGCACCTGTGGAGCACCAGTATACTAATGAGTGGCAGATCAATGGCTCCATCTGTTTCTACATCACATGATCAGATTAAAAACTCTGACTTTGCCGTAAGGAAAAGCAAACATTCTTTTTCCTTCACTTTATCTTATTAGCAGAGATGTTTTTTTTGCTGCGTGCACTCGAGGCCAAATCAGACAAAGAAGCAGCGTGGTTCCACGTTAATGACATTTCTCAGAGAGAATGTGCAGTTACACAAGGTCACAATCAGGTTTGATTCTGATTCATGTACAGAGTAGTTCTGATATTTGCTTCCAGACACTCACCTGCATAGTGAACTAAGAGCTTACGCCTCATTGAAGGTCTTACAAACAGCTGAACCAATTACTACTAACCTTGGTGTAGTAATTAAAAACACGCCAAACAACATCTACCTAATAGAGCAGGGGTTCTCAACCTTGGGTTCACAAACACTGGGAGGGGGTCACCAGATGCCTTCAAGAAACTAAGAATATTTTTTGAACAATTTGAGCCCAGTTTTGCTTATTTTTACCATTTTTCTGCAACTACCTATACACCAAACTTGCCATATTCTAACCAATTTTCATCACTTTTCTTGCCATATTTTTGCTCCTTTTAATGCATTTGTGATACATTACTCCCATTGTTGCCACTTCGCCATCAAATTTCAATGCCTTTTCGCAACATTTCTTTCCACTTTCAAGACATTTTCAGCACTTAAACCCTTTTCACCACTTTTTCCACCTAATGTCGCATATGTCGACCCATTATTGTCACTTTTAACCTCTTTTCACCATATTTGTTGCCAATTCAACCACATTCACAATTTGTCATGCCCTTTTTTGCCAGTTTAAACTAATTGTTCCTTCTGATTGTAACAATATTGAGACTTTAAAACAATTTTCAGTCTGTTTTTGGTCACTCTAATGTGCAACTTTTGACCATTTTCTGTGGTTGTTAAAATCCTATTTCGCCATTTTTGGTCACTTTTAATCCATTTTATTTCTGATTAAAACATCTGACTATATAATATGGCCCAGATAATAATAAGCTACCTGGATAACAGTGGATATTATTCAGATGAATAAATAAATGTGGTTATCACATATTCATAGAACAATGGACCATCATTTTACTGATTTTATGAATGGACCCCAAAAATCCTTCCCCTTTATTCCCCTTATAGATGGTCCTGTCTCTACATGACTGTTCTTCAATGTTCATGTCTGTGTTCAACCAGCTTCACGTACAGTGGGGTTTGGTTCTAATTGGACAGGGGGCGAACGTGACATATCATACACATAATAAGAACTATTTTCACTTTTATTATGACTGTAGTTTTGAAGCAACAGCTCAACAATAACATACGAGCATGTGCAGAACGACAGGAATTCATTTAAAGTGGAAAAACCTATACAAGATCGAGGAATTATTCAATTCAGTTAAAATCAGAATAAACCAGCCATTTAATTTGGATTTAAGTCTAATTTGGAATGGCTATTTTCATTCAGAAATAAATGTTTACAAGGTCAGATTAAAGAGGATTTAATTTTCATTCAGAATTATAGGATAATTAAATCTTTCAGGTAAATGTGACCAACGAAAAGGAAGTTAAAGCGATTTTATTTAATGAATGGACCTGAAATGAAGGGACTAGAGACCCTGGTCAAACTGAAGAGAAGTGAGGAGGACCACCACTAAACTACAAACTGACACAAATAATGAAATAATCTAAAACCTGCATCAAAATAAAGATGAAAACAGAACTAACAGCCAGTGGAAATAAAACAAACTTACATGAGTCGAGCACCTTTCTCTACATGTGACTGGGTGTTTGACGCCTGATTACGAATGAGTCTCAGCTGTTTGACTGTGAGCAGAAGGGGGAGGAGCCTCAACAATAACAAGGTTTTCTCCTCTAGTCTTTAACGTCTATGTGTTATGGAAACCCGTTTCTGCCACTAAAAAATCACTCATAATTATGAGAAAGTCATTATTATGAGAAAGAAAGTCATAATTCTGAGTTGGTAAAGTCATTTATAAGTTAGTAAAGTCATAATTATGAGTTTTAAAGTCAATTATTAGTTAATAAAGTCATAATTATTGGGGAAAAAGGTGACAATTATGAGATAGAAAGTCATAATTATGAGTTAGTAAAGTCATAATTATGAAATAGAAAGTCATAATTATGAGATAGAAAGTCATAATTATGGGGGGAAAGTCATAATTATGAGATAGAAAGTCATATGTATGAGTTAGTAAAGTGAATTATAAGTTAGTAAAGTCATAATTATGAAATAGAAAGTCATAATTATGAAATAGAAAGTCATAATTATGGGGGAAAAGTTATAATTATAAGTTAGTAAAGTCATAATTATGAGTTGGTAAAGTCAATTAAAAGTTAGTAAAGTCATATTCATGGGAAAAAGTCATAATTATGAGATAGAAAGTCATATTTGAGTTGGTAAAGTAAATTTGAAGTTAGTAAAGTCATATTTATGAGATAGAAAGTCATGAGTTTGTAAAGTCATAATTATGAGATAAAAAGTCATAATTATGAGAAAGAAGGTCAATAGAAAGTCATAATTATGAGATAAAAATTCATAATTATGAGAAAGAAAGTCATAATTATGAGAAAGAAAGTCAATATTGTGAGAAAGAAAGTCATAATTATGAGGAAAAAAGTCAATAGAAAGTCATAATAATGAGATAGAAAGTCATAATTATGTGAAATTTGTCAGTGTCGGAATTGCTCAGTTTGTATCTCATAATTATGACTTTTGTGGCAGAAACAGGCTTCCATAGTGTATCCTTTTGTACAGTAGTTGTCTAAAATCATACCAGACCATGTTTTCACAGACAGGGAAGGGGGGCGCTGGGTTTGGGGGGAGTTTGCTTTTTACTGTGCTATGTGCGTGCAGCGGTTCTCAAACTGGGGGGCGTGACGTCATGACAAGGGGAAGCAAGGGACCCTTTTTAAACATTGAGCATTAAAAATAAAAAAAGACCACGTGCACCCCACCCCTTCAGCACACTCTCTGTGTCCTTTTGTATCTAGTTATTGTGATAAAGGAAAAATTGAACTTCTGAATATAAAGATAAAAGGTTTTAGCAGCAAAGAGGCAGAAAAATGATGCTCAGGTTGTCTATAGAATTTCTTTAAGTCCATCTAACTTTAATTTGTAATTGTGTGGAGTATAACTATGGTACATTTTATTTTTAAGTGTTGTATGTGGGTATATATGTTGATATATGAAACTATGTACACTTCTTTTTCTTTTGTTTTATTTCATTATATTACTTTTGAAACCTACATGGAAAACAGGGTAATTGAACCTTAAACAATCATTCTTTGTTTTTCCAATTTTATTTCATTGAATTTAATTGTTTTTTTTTTTTCTTTTTTTATTTCTCTCTGAGTTTTGTTTTTTAGAAAATGACATGTAAAGTCCAGGAATCTATTCACTTTATTATTTTATCTACCAAATTGTGTTGTATGCCACCCTTTGTAAATGTTGTGTCATTGTTCAAACAAAAAAACAGAAAAATCAAGAATTACAAAAATGTAAAAATAAATACAAATTGAAAAGAAAAAAAAACCTTTAGTATTAATGGTCAAAAGTATGCATATTTTATGTTATTCCCTTGAGTTCTGAAGAAGAATAGTCATCATTTTAACAGAAAAAGTTTGAATACTGTGATGCCGGTGAATCCAGCCTTGGTGGTGTTCTGTGTTGCCATGTCTGGGTTGCCACGTTGGGTGTTTCCGTGTGTGTTTGCCGCCCTGAATTAATGTATGTGATTGTGACGTTTCCTTTTGTTGTGTCCTCACTCTCGCGTTAGTTCGTGGTTGGCGGGAGTAGAACGAGGATTAATAAGTGTGGGCGGGAGGAGAAGGAGTGTGTTAGTTCACGTGTGGATGGTGTGTAAGAGCACTGTGTGCGATTGTCCTGCTCCCTTGTTCAGCAATAAAGGACCAGACTTCAGTAACCCTTATTTCACGGCTCATCCACACTACAATACTATTAAGTAAAGGAGTTCTGAGCACAAAAGCTGATTTGTTAAATTAAATTTTGTTTTACTGGAAAATAGTGCAAAAACAATTACAGCTTTTTTGAGGGCAGTAAAAATGTTTATTTTATAAATACCGCTAACAGCAGGAGCACCAGTAGATTCATTACACCACCTCTGGTTCCTTTAATCACCAATTTTTTGGTTTTGATTTGTTTATGTATTAGTAACGTTTGAATTCACCAGTAATGTGACTTATGCGTTACTGCTTTTTATGTCCGGACCGGGAGCAAAAGTCCGCCCAGTCACCAGATTATCTGGATACTATTTGGATCGTAACACTGTTCGGTAAAGTTGACAGATATTCACAGATTCGGACTTCTAGCATCAATGACTCTTTAAGGAAACGTTCATTGTCTCATAAATTACATCTCTACCATCAATGTGAGGTCGAAACATGATTAAACATCATTTTTTTTATCAAACGCAGCAGAATAAAAGTCCGTCTGTGTGGTGAGATTAAAACATGAAGCTCTCGTCATAGTTTCCCGGTAAATAATCAAATATCACACAAACAGAACCAGATTTAATTTTAAAACAGAAAAATGCTGCTTGTTTGGTTTTTGGTTTTCCTGTTTCTGGTTTTAAATTAATAAAACAAAAAAAACTATCCGTTTTTCTCTATTTTTTAATTTGGTTTTGAAACGAAATAACCAAAGAAAAAAAATACATGGATTGAGCTTATTATTTTTTCTGTAAATAATTAATCACAGTTAATGTGTTAATAAAGTCACAGCCAAACTAAAAATCTGACTTTTATGCACTGTCAGTATTTCTACTCTGTCCTCGCTGCAAATTCTCACCTTAATCATGCTCTTGTTATTTCATTGAGTTTATAATTAATTTCACTTTATGAGCACAGCTGAGAAGTTTATTAAAGTATTCAAAGTGTAAGCTGAAGTCTTGGCATAGTTGCACTCATGGTAAGATAGTTCAACCAGCGAGATTTTAAAGAGGGACTTAGTGGCGAGCATCAAAGTGGAATGTTTTCCCTTGTGTGGAGTTCTCCAACAGACGGCTGTTTTTTTCTTTTCTAATCCACTCAGTGGTTGTCGGTGTCCTTGCGACACCCCGTGTCTCTGCCTTCTTATCCAGAGACGCAGGCAGCCACGCTTTGGCTAAAACATGCAGCTTTTCCCACACCCTGGGTTAGATGAGCCTCTGGTTTAAGTGACACAAAAAAACAACTGGAAACTACATCTGCTTTAGAGACAGGAATAAATGCCTTTTTTAAAAAAAAAAAAAAAAAAAAAAAAACCTAAATTCCAACTTCTTTGTGAGGAAAAGTGAAGACAAACGCATACATGATGATGTTTATTATTGGTGATAAATCTTTCCACGGTTTCCTTGCATACAGTAATAATGTTGCACATTTGGAACCTAATTTATTTTTTACAAAGACATCTGTATTTAATAAAAGGCTTGTAAAAATGTACTATTTAAAAATAAATAAATAAAACCAATGAATTAAATTCAGAACAAAAAAAAATCTGATAAATAATAATAATAATAATAATAATAATAATAATAATAATAATAATAATAATAATAATAAAATCAAATATAAATATAAATATAAAAATGAATAATAAAATATAAAATAATAACTACTAAATGCTCTGACAAAATAACTGTCATTCAGTGCTATTTTGATGCAGTGCAATATGTTTAATCTGATTGGTCAGCTATGATATGATGCATTTAATTGTTGTCTGGTCATTTAATTTTAATTTAAATTTTTTTTTTTTTGTATTTTCACAATGTGGGGAAAAAAAAATCTGCTAAAGGCTGATGCTTCAGATGAGGATTTCCGTTAGCGGTAACATGCACCCATCAATAGCATAATACCAAGTACAGCAGTTTTTCTTGTGACAGAAAGTCACTGCCAGATGATTATCAAGAAAAATAGAGGCAACTTGATCGTGAACTGGTCGCGGCGTCGATGTTCTCTTTGATTTACAGACTTTTTCTAACTAAAAATAAATAAATAAAGACGTAAAAGTGAATAACTTGAATGAGGATGAGTGTGTGGTTTTTAGTTCGAGAGAGAGAGAAGAAACAACAAACCAAGAGAGAGAGAGAGAGAGAGAGAGAGAGAGAGAGAGAGAGAGAGAGAGAGAGAGAGAGAGAGAGAGATAAAAAGACTTGGAAAGCACAAAAGGCTGGAAGTGGAAGAATAGTTGAGGCATGGCAGATGATAGTCATATGATAAAATAGGACGAATGGTAGTTTGCTATGTATCTGGACTGACAAAAAAAATTCCCATATCTTATCCAATTACAGAGCCATTACATTCCAGCCTCAGACTTGACAGATAACCAAGCCTGTATCTGCGCAAACGTCAATACCTCAAAAACCCGCTGCAGCAAAGCCATTCCCTTGGGGGGGATAAAACACTATCAAACAAGGGGAAGGGTAAAAGGGGAGGATAAAAGGGTGAGAAATTGGGTTTGGGACAGGGAAGGTGATAAGTAAACAGACGGCTGAAAATAGAGATTAACAATGCAAGCTGAGCAGACAATGTCCATGGATATGTGATGCTATGACAAGGATGGAAGGATAGGATAACGGGAAGAAAAAAAAATGACAAGAGGCTGTGTGTGGTGGCATGGTGACAAGAATCGGGGAGGATGCAGGAAAATGGAAACAAGAGATGGATAAGGTGAGGGGAAATGGGGGTAATGAAAGAGGATGTGTGTGCTCGGGTAGCGTGAAAGCCTGAGAGGACGTTTGTGTGGAGAGCAGCTGGAAAACATGATGCCAGATAAACAGTATGTGAGGCTAAGAAAAGAAAAAGAGGAAAAAAAAACTAACAAATACAATGTACATAAGAATATAATTTGCCTAGTGTTAGACTGAAGTAATTTTAAACAGCAAGAATGCTTCAATGCCTCCTGGAAGTTTATTAAAAACTCTTGTCCATCAGCACCATTGGGTTTCCAGCAGAGTTGGACACACTGACACCCACAATCCCACATCTGCTGGTTGACCACCTTAATAAATCCAATATTGCAGGTTTCTGATTAAATGTTATTTTAATGAGCTAAAAACTCCTTTGCAAGCGTATGACATCAATATTTAACTAATGATGAAAAGGACCTTAAGTAAAGAGTAACTCAACATCTGCTCTCTGATGACCTGCCACTAGGGGGTGAATTAAAAAAAAGCCTTGATTATGGGCAGAGCTCCTAGAGTAGTTAAGACATGCCCAGTCTATACATGCAGTCCACAGGTTATGGTTTTTATAGAAGGGGTGGGGCCAACAGTGATGTAAGAAGCCACCAAAACATCACAATCTACCATTCTCAGCCAATAGCATTTGATTGTAATATCAGGGCTCAGCCCATAGAGGGCAGTCACTCTTACATTTTTATAATTGGAATAAAATCAATCAACAGCACAACCTTATACACAAATACATTAGTTTTCAGCAGAAAAAAACAATGTTTTTTGGGTTTAGTTAGAGCAGTGGTGTCAAACTCATTTTAGTTCAAGGGTCACATACGACCCAGTTTGACCTCAAGTCGGCTGAATCACACAAATGCATGTTTTTGTGATGGAAAAAAGTACAAAATCAAACAAAATCCAGAATGTTAATCGGTCGGTTTTCTCGAAATTTGCAATGTAACTTGCCTGAATTCTGTGGGATAATTTGGGAGAAATTTCCAGCTTTTTAAAAATAATTTTGATTCAATATTACTGTAAATAATGTCGTTTTGCAACCCCCAACATATTTTATCTACAACTTACAGTATATCCTGTGGGCCGGACCAGATGATCTGGTGAGCCGAACTTGGGCCAGCGGGCCTTCAGTTTGACATATGTGAGTCTTTAAATGCCACCTGCTTTGATGTGAAAATGCATTCCTACATACAGATCTGTTTTCATCTAGATGCATTCCTTATGTTTATGTGCAAAACACTACTTGTATGTACAGATTCGGATAAATTATTCATATTTTTATTATTTATTTATTGTTGCAGGGTTTTTACACTGATGCAATAGGGCACAAAGAAAAATACTTGGTTTTTCTCTTTAGCGGCGTTGATTAAATTAGTGAAATAGGAGCATATTCTAATTCCTGCCTGCTGTGCACAAGTGTGTGGAATGTGTGTTAGGGTTACAGGCTTCTGAATGACTATGAGAACTTGAAAAGTCCAGGGAGAACCACAGGTTCAATAGATCGTGATATTGATGTCAAGCTTTTGGGAAAGAATCTCATTACCTAAAAGAGGGCAAGACAGCTGAATGTTAGAGGTCAGGAAGGAAGCAAGGGGATAAAAAGCATGTGAACCATGCAAATGCTCTTAAAGACTGAAGGAGTCAAGATGGGTCACCTGGAACATATGGGAAGAGAGCAGTGGAGCAACAGCTGGATGGAGGCTATTGAAAATGAGGAATGGGGTGTATCTTATATCTATATATCTGTTTCAGCACCGGGTGAAGTCATGAGAGGTTGATAGAGTGAAGCAGGGGTAGGGTAGGGCTTCAACAAAAAAGAGAAGGTGAGTGAAAAAGAAAACGTATGCCAGGGAAAAAAGGAGCAGGGGTTGGATATGGGAGGAGAAGAAGGCGGGGACGAGCGTCTGGGGAGCGTCACCGCTCTCTCGACTGTCACACACACAGATGTTCAGGGAGGAAAGGAGGAACAAGAGAGGATAAGGGAGAAAGGCGTGGAGCAGAGAAGGTCAAAGACACAACATCAGAGGAAGAGATGGGGAACAAAAAGAAGATAAGAAACACAAAGTAACCAAATCAGAAAACTGATATTTAGGACAAAAGAAATCTAGATTTGCATTCAAATCATTGAATGGTTTGCTCGATCGTTATGTCTCTATCGTGACACCTGTTGCCTTTGATGTGTTTGGCATTGCCTTTGAGGTATTTGGCAGCAAGTAAACAACTTGCCCTAAAATAAAGAAAAGCGTCCAAGCTGAAAGATTTGCAATGCATTGCCTTGAAAGAGAAGATATGGAACACTGGCACACCATGAGAGGTTAGAGAAACAATGTAATGCTTTGGGCAATGTTAGAAAAACTAGACATCAAAGCCAAACATTTCAAACCACGTGTAACTATCGCTGCTAAACTCTCTTGATAGTGAGATAATCGGCTTCTTTACTTCATAAAGAAAGAAAAGGGGAATGAAAGGAAGATAAGAAACACAAAGTAACCAAACCAAAAGTTTGATTTTAGGGAAAAAGAAACCCTAATTATCATTAAAACCACTGTAAGGTTAGCAGTATCATCACGTCTCTATTGTGACACCTGTTGCCTCTGATGTATTTGGCATTGCCTTTAATTGTATTAGGCAGTAAGAGAAGAATTTGCCCTTAACTCATTCAGTGCCAGCCATTTTCAGAATTTCTACCCCCCTCAGTGCCAACTGTTTTAAAGCATTTTGACTGATTTTTAAAGACCCACAAAATATTTTGTACTATTACAATCTGACATTCTGAAAAATTAACGTCTCTACTTTCATTAGGAAAAAAAAAATGTTTGTAGCTTGTTTGGTTTGTCCGTAATCAGCAGTTGAATAGAGCACGTTTTCCACAATTTGCCAGTTTCAGAGCAAAAAGCTGAGAAAAAAGGCATTTTCAAAAAAATTTCTGTCAGTGACTTTGAAGCCATTTTTATTTATTTTTTTTGCTTTATTGAAAACTATAACATCGGAACATTGTTTGGCCTGGTTAGTTGATGGTTTGATCTCACGATTGCGACAATATCAATAATCCACTCAGGTCCACACACGATCTGTGTTAGTATGTGGCGCTGTGAGCTGCTGGATACGTCACAATATCACTTCATAGCGCCATAATCTCCCCCGTCCCTGCTTCTCCCTCCTTAGCTAATGGTAGCATCAGTGGCTAATCTCTCATCTAAAGGTGCTTTGCTGCCACCTTTAGGGCAGCAGTTGGTCACTACATCAGTTTATATTACGTAATATTAAATCAATGGCACTGAGTGAGTTAAAATAAAGAAAAGCGTGCAAGCTGAAGGATTTTGTAACACACGGACCACTGACACACCACGAGAGGATTTAGGAACAGTGTAATGCTTTGGGTAACGTTACAAAAATATCAAAGCCAACCACATTTACCTATCGCTGCTCAACTCTCTTGACAGATAAATAATCAGCTTATTTACATCATATGTAAATATTCCTTATACTACAACTGTTTGGTGTGGTTGTTCTTTTTTTGTTGTGTATAAAAATATGTCTGTGTACTGTATATCTCCTGATTTTCTTCACTATAGCCTATGTTTTTCTTTCCTATTACGAATCTGAGCCGTTAATGGTATATGTCATAACAAAAGATGAAAAGTTTGAGAACCACTGGTTTAGAATATGATCTATTTTGAGAAACAAGGTCTAAGATACAGTAGCTCTAACACAGATAACTTGCCACAGTAGTATATGACATTAATACTATAGTGGAATCAAATCCATATGAATACACAGGAATATAGATATTCAACTGTTTTAATCAATAAGCACACACAGGGGAACTGTTTATTTTTCATTATGTTTTTTCAGGTTTCAACATTAATGGCAGATTCCAACGGCTATGTTGAATTGTAGTTTTCGTGAAGGACAATAAAAATAAACACACAATGCTGTTGACTGGTGTTGGTCATCCTCGGAATATACAGTTCTTACATGTGGCAATGATAATGTGGTGATTAAGCTAATGGCAACAGCAAGTCAAAGCAGACGGAACCCCATTAAATCTACTGACAAAATCTGGTTGTACAAACTGCCAACTACTGCAGGTCTGAAAGGACATTTTTCCAGTATCCCACTGCTCTTATCTCAATTTGCTCGGTTCATGAAACTCTGAGCTATGTGTCATTAGACCAAATCAAAAGCACAAATATGAAAGCGCCCTTTGGCAGCTTTGAACTGGAATCAAATGCTGTTCCACTGCCTCAGCAAGTCTTGCTACTTTTTTTTTTTAAACCCTGTACTTCTCTGGTTCAATCCCTCCTGTGCAGCTGTCAGATTATTTATAAATGCACACAAATGACCAGACGAGCGTGACAGAACTGTACCCGTGGATTGAAAATCATAGCAATTGTACCAGAGGTGGGAAAACTTGACTTTACGGTCACTTTGGCTTTTGTTAGGAAGTAAGAGAAAATAGGCCTACATAAAAACAATTTCTCCTTTGAAAACCATTTCATATTTTTAGATAGAGTTTGTCACATACTGGATATTTGCCAGTGCCTTTATATCAAGTACAAATAAGTTTTATTAATGGATTTGATTGTTGAACAAAGTTCATTTTTAACAAGTACTTATGAACTTTCTAACATACACTATGGCTTTATCAACATTTAACCAACGCCTGGTGCAAATATACTGTCCTTAATCATAACCTTTTACAAAGGTTACACAGATATGTATTTACAGTTTCAACTCTATCTATCTATCTATCTATCTATCTATCTATCTATCTACAGTATGTAAGTATTTCATTTAAGGATGTATTTAGCTTTTTAAACTGAAAAATGTATGTTCAAGTTTACTTCGTTGTTGCCAACAATGATATGCGCTTCTGGCTATAGACAGACAGGTAATTGCATTGGGTCCCATGAGCCACCCAGGGGGCCCCAAACAGAGACGTCTACCTCATTTAAAGGATAAATATAGGGTGTTTTAGGTGTAATTAAGGCACGTGATAGTAGTTTGTCGATCCTTCATTTATAGAGGTGAGCGATACACAAAGTTCTTTAGAAAAGACAGTATAAGGTATCACAATAACGATACAATAAGATATTTTGGAAAGGGAAAAAACAAAAAAAAATTAAAAAGAGGTTTGAAAAGTAACAATGCTTTCTGCATACATTTTTACTCTATGACGTTTTCAACTCAATAGGAATATAATTAAAAAAAACAAGTCAACAAAACAATAAATGAGACCCTCGTGGCAAAAAGTGCCACTATGCAAATAAACGCAAAAACTTCAAACCCATATCAGTTCACATTTGAAACCAAATCATGTCTATGTCTCATTCTTCAACAAAAAAACCCCCAATGTTTTCTAGTTTGATGTTTAAAAGAAACCATGTCGGAAATAAACTGAATAAATAAATAAAATAAAATAAACTTGATATGCAGTCTATACAGCCCAAATTTAGAATATAGACATGTCATTCTTCCACAATATTAGCAGGACTACATTTTCTGGCAGTACCAATTAAAACCTTTAGACATTGACTAAAGGCTGTGTTCGAAATCGTCTGACGTCAAATCTAATAACTAGTGCGTTCACATTAGATAGTTTGGAAAGATTGGGTATGCGATAAATATCAAGATGTATACTATTTTGGGACATTTTTGAGGTATTCACGGTGGGCACACTAGTCATACTCAATAGCCCCATGATGCATTGCGAACGGAAAGTAAACTTGTCCTGGGACCGGCTTCAAGCTAAAAGTCAAATATCCCCTTTTCAAAACAAAAGCACATCTTCTTGTCTTCCATTAGTTTTTATGCTTTTGTAAAAATCTCCAAAATGTCAACATGAAATGTGTCTACGTGAGTTTTATGGATCAAATGAAAACATAATTATATACAACTTGGTCATTTTCTCACTTAAATTGTTTTCAGAACTGTCAAAGGTGGAGAATCAACAGAGATATTTAGCCTCAGTGTGAGTCAGGCTTTTGTCCTTGTAGGTTCCAAATGCATCTTGGGAAACTTGAAGTATACTTCAGTGGTAATGATCATCATCCTAATCCTTCTAACCATAGTTATAGGTATATACAGTATACAGTATATACTCATTGAGTTTGCAGTGCATAGTACGGAGTATGCCATTTTGAACACAGCCCGTGTCTCTTGCAGACAAAGAGACCTGTTTGCTTGTGCAATTAACACAGAAAGTGCAAAGGGTTATGTGCTGGAGTGTTTTTGAGTCAGTGTTTTTGTAAAACAATGATTGGAAAAGTGAATTGACCCTAAATCACAGCAGGTAATTAGAAAATATGTGTGGATTCATGGCTTTTGTGGTGGTCCATTTTTTGTACACGAGTGGGAATGTAAAAACTGAACAAAAACAGCGAGTTTGTGAAAGTATGAAAAAAAACTGGGCTTCCTTTTGTGAAGGATGAGAAATAGATGTAGGAACAGCATGGTTGTAGAAGGCAGACAAAACACTTGGATGTGACACGCTAGCAAACATCACAGTGTCAAAGCAGACACACGTTTCCAGGGTCTGACTGTCTGTGTGGGTGGACAGTGGGCGCATAAAGGAATTGGTTCGAATGCCTTCCTTTGCTTTCTTCAGATTCCTTCCTCCCAGCCCCTGAGAGAACCTTTGTGGATGCATTTATCAAAGTTGCCGCTTGTGATATGATACCAAAAACCGCATTAACAGAAAGTAGAACGTCTTAATTATGACGCCCTGGCCGGCAGAAAAACAGCTGGTTAGCCCTTCGCTGGTGCTCCATCTTTCTGTCATGGAGCAAAGGGAGTGGATGGAGATGAAGTAATTTAATTAGAAGGAGGCTGTCATTACGGATGGATGATTGCAAAGAAAACAGTCATCAAATAACTTTCACAAAATAACAGAGAGTGAAACAGGAGTGGGAAGATTTGGGTTAATTGAGCAGAGAATTTGTGCTTTGCTGTAACATCATTTGCTTAAATAAGGAGAAACAAGTCAAAACTTTTTAAAACTTTGGGAAATCTCTAAAAAAAATATAGTGGCGGTGAGAAAGTATGAGGTACAAAGACGATAATGAGGTCGATAAAGAAAGACGAAGGGACAAGCTGAGAAAATGGAGTGTGGGACTGAGAAGGCTACTGTGGAGAATAAGAAAGGGTCTGGAGCAGAAATGAGATGGAAAGGGAGAAAAGGGGGATGCAGGCGTGTGAAGGAGGGCACAGAGAGACAAGACACCACAGAGGAGTGAGGGACACAGAAGAGGAGGGATAAGAAGAGAGATGAAAATGGAATATAAGGATCAGTGACCACATGTTTGTGATTAGCAGCCCAATCTCATGCTTGGCTACGTCTGCACAGCGAAACAACTGGGGCACAGATGCCTAGACTCACACACGCTCTCTTTTTCTCTCTCTAACTCACACACACATTTAGTTTACCCATTCACCACTCACTGTTCTAACCCAATCATTCTATTCTTTCCTCACTGTCTTTTTATTTGGCTTCAAAACCCATCCGTTCCTTAGGAATAAAGGGCTTCCCTCTCCAAACCTAATTATCTCATAATAATCCACATCAACTAGGGAAACTAGAGGGAACTTTGTTCTTCTAGGGTACTTTCTACAATTCCTTATTCACCTCCTCATCCAATATCTACAGTCTTCTTTGGCTTATAACTTGTATCCTCTTTACTCATTTTTGGCTAAAACTTTACTTTTCTGAAAATGTACATAATCTAAACAACATTTTAAAGAGTAACTAAACCCCAAAAGCACTCTTTCTTTTTTTTCCTAAAAACAAAAGTAGGGTTGTGGATTGATCCTAGTTCATTTTTTGACATTTTAGCCAAAATATTTGAATTTGGCATAATATGCTGCCAGTCTTCTTCAGCGGTGTTTCCTTAAAAACAGTTTTCTGAATAAATGAAACCTTGACTTATTATTCAAATAGAAGTTGAAAAAAAACTTGCTGGAATCATTACATGAAAGTCAAGGGCACATCAAAGTGATCAGCAGACGCCTCTGAAGAAGACTGGCAGTTGACAGTCGAAGCATGTCAGGAAATCAAAGTACATTTCCAGGAAAAACAGCTAAATAAATGAAACCTTAACACGTTACATGTAATAATGACTGTCCTCTATGGGTTGAAACCTGGCTATTACAATCAAATGTTGCTCATGGACGAGAATGGGAGTTTGACTTTTTGGTTGATTCTCACTTTTAGCTCCACCCCATGACAAAAACTCACTGGGGGTTTCCACTGGATACGTCTCCGCTGCGCCACGGTTTTTCCCCGCCGTCCGGTAATCCCCACTGGTTGGTTTTTGAGTGCGCCATGGGGCACTCCGGTTGGACGACTGTGACGTCACAAGACAGAGCAGTTCTCACTCATTTATATAATCGCGCGAGAACGCAGTTAAAGGTATGTGTTATAAACTCAACCATAAACAGATAAACAGGTCAGTGTTCCTAACGAAGGAGAACAAGAAGGTTGGCCTCTGGATTTGTCATAGCCACATTTTTTAGCAACAGCCAACAGAGAAGAGATAAAACTGCACCAGTAAAACATGAACTAAATCAAAGTTGCTGCAGTTTACAGTGAGTTACAGTATGAGATGAAACAATATAGTGAATGTGATTTTGTTTTTACACATTATGGCGTTTTGGTGATGTAGTTACTTGAAATATAATCTGAAGTGTTTTATTTTGAAAAGTAACCAGATATTTTATTGTGGAGTAAGTGCCTAATTTCCTGTTTAGCTTTGTTTGCTTTGTGCTGATTGATGGGTCGTGCTCCGGTGTCCACCAAAACTAGAAGTTCTGTGTATATCTGGCGGAGGGCTCCGGACTGTCACAGCTGTGAAGGAGCAGACAGGCACTGCAACGGACCCGGTGGAAATTAACACATAGACTAAAGTGGAAACCTATCAACTCTGATGGCGCGGTGGTGACGTATAACGCAGCGGAGCCGCATCCAGTGGAAATTGGGGGTCTCACTCGTTGACTTTTCAATCTGTTGTGAGTAGGTTGGACTGTGAGAATTGTGAATGGAGAGGTATAGTGAGTAACAAGTTAGCATAGCATATATTGTTCTTTGGAGATTTTATAGTAAAGAATGGGTGTGTCTTAACTGCGACAGGAGCCCCACCCATAATCAAAGCCGAGACACACTTCAGCAAAACCTCAGGGTTTAGTTACTCTTTAAAAAAGAGTCGTTTTCTGTTTTGAAATAATTAAACTAATGGCTCTGACTGTCTTTTTATTAGTCCTC
Source organism: Gouania willdenowi (assembly GCF_900634775.1). Taxonomy (NCBI): domain Eukaryota; kingdom Metazoa; phylum Chordata; class Actinopteri; order Blenniiformes; family Gobiesocidae; genus Gouania; species Gouania willdenowi. The sequence goes on along the minus strand of NC_041063.1, from coordinate 24,701,994 downwards.
TTGAGTCTTAGGCCTTAGGATAAAAGCCATCCATGTTTGATATTCCTAAGTCCTTAATAACATTTCTTGACTTTACTTTCAACCCTTGTGGATCCCTTGTAGGATGTAAATACCATAAAATAAAAGCTGGAATTCTGAACTTTTTTTATATTCATGTTTTGATCTGAAACCCAAATGTCTTCAGTATACAACAAAAACAAAGGAAGTGACATTGCTGTTCCAATGCTTTTGGAGGAGACTGTATAGAAGTATACATTTCATGAGCTGTCACTGAAAGTCTCTCACCCTGTGGGTTTTTTCACTCTCTGTTTTGCTATTCCTCCTCCTCTCTATCCACATGGTCTAAAAGGTTTTGGCAGTTCAGCAAAAGTTGGCTCACCCTTTGCTGTCTGGCACCCTGGAGATACGCAAGAGCTCTACATGAACTAGCTAAAGAGAAACAGTGAGTGGGTGAAAGACTGTAACACTGGGACAGAAGAGGGCTTAATGGTGAGCTGTAAGAAAATGACAAAATTGAGACAAGAAAGAAAATGAGTAGGGGTCATAATGGTAGGCAAAAATGATTGGAGAGTTGGGCAAGGACAGGAAAACGAGGCAGAGATGAATGCAAGGATGTGATTGCAATAAAGAGGGGAAAGAGCTAGAGCGGGAAAGGATGTGAAATTTGCACAGAGACAGGAAATGAGTAGAGGAAAGAATGATTGGAAAGGAGTGCAGGGTCAGATAGAGAGTCTGAGACTTAATCCGGCTCATCTCGCTTAACGACCCAATGAGAGAAATGCAATGTTCATTTCATTCAGTGGCCAAAAACAAGGCTCACAGAAACATAACATAACTATTTGCATTTCCTGAAGAAAATGCAAGTGATGATGCAGGTGCTGGCCCGTGTAGTCAAACATTGTATTTGCATTAGCCAAGCAATAGCATTATCTTAGCATTAGCCTAGCATTAGCTATCATTAGCATTAGCTTAACATTAGCTAGCATTATCATTAACTTAGCATTAACCTTGACTAGATTTAGCCTAGCATTAACATTAGCTGGCATTAGTATGTGCTAGCATTAACATTAAAATTAGTTTAGCGTTAGCATTAGGTAGCATAAACATTACCTAGCATCAACATTAGCTAGCATAAGCTATTATTAACCTAACAACAGAATTAACATTAGCTAACATTAACCCAGCATTAGGATTAGCTAGCATTAACTAAGCATTACCTTAACATTCACATTTGCCTAGCCTAAACATGAGCTACCATTAACCTAGCAATAACAAAAACTAAGTATTAACCTAGCATTAGCTCAGCATTAGCATTACCATCAACCTAACAGTAGTGTAGCATTATCATTATCAAGCATTAACATTAACACAGCATTAGCAATAGAATGTTCACATTAGCCTAGCATTAACATGAGATAGCATTAGCCTAACCATAGAATTAACTAGCATTAACCTAGCAATAACAAAAACTAAGCATTAACCTAGCATTAGCTAAGCATTAACAAAGTAATAGCTTAGCATTAGCATCAGCCTAACATTAAAATAGCATTAGCATTAACCTAGCACTGGATTAGCATAAACCGAGCATTAGCACTAGCCTAGTATTCGCCCAGCTAATGAACCCTCTGTGAAATAATGAAGGACATGATGAAAATTGTTGAAACAGGTAAAAAGATCCGAAAAATCTAAAGTTAAAAAAAGTTTGAAAAAGGTTGAAAACTGTTGAAATGTATTGAAGGTATTAGCTGAACGTGAACAGACAGCTGAACATGTTTAAAGTTTAATGGTTGACATACGTTGAAGAATGGCTGAACAGCTAAAGTTCAAAGTTGAAGGTAAAAGTTGTTGAAAAGTTAAAGTTAGTTAAAGTTAGTTAGTTGCTGCACATTTTCACACCAAACCTTTTAAAATGCGATAGTAGTAGGAGCAGGACGGAAGCAGATTAATAACTATAATAAAGTATACGGATAACTATAGATACAACAGAAGCAGTAGCTGTCCGTCAGGAAGCAGCTTCCAAAAAAAAGGCCAAAAACATTTAGCATAGTGGTGGGTGGTGTTTTTTTTTCCCCGACCAGGAGCCTTTGGCGTGTATTGTTTGCCAGACAACGCAACAACTCAAACAATGTGCACATGCCTCCTAGTTAAAGCATAAATCCTGAGAACACAAGCTGTTACCTATAAACAACAAAAGCTGTCATTTACTTCCTCAGATCGACACGGACAAGTTCATCTTCTCGACAGCACCAAGATAAACAACGTCGGTAAGGAGGACCGGGACCAGGGGGAGGTGTGACTGGAGGCTGGGAAACGTCCCACAGCTGCCTGTCGGAAAACCGCTAGAGCATCAGTTTTACCTTGATTCTCCTGATATGCAGAGACATCAACACTGACAATAGACACTACAGCTAACAACAGCCTCCATGCTCATAACTGAAAACTTTAAAACCCAACATGCAGAGTTGAATATGATAACTATGTCTTACTGATTTTGTGCCTGTCTTGTTCCATAACGCTAGCAAAGAGAATAATGAACTTATCAGCACATGGCAGCACATTTGGCTGTAAAATGATCAGATACTGATAGTTTGTGTATATAGATATATGCACTAAAAACGCATAATTTTACGGATTACGAGACCCTTGTGTTTCTATTAAAAAAAAGATCTCCGTTTGATAAGTGGTGATGAGAATGCTATACAGCGCCCTCAAAAGTATTGGAATGGCAAGGTCAATTCCTTTGTTTTTGTTGTATACTGAATACATTTGGGTTTCAGATCAAAACATGAATATGAGACAAAAGTTCAGAATTCCAGCTTTTATTTCATGGTATTTACATCTAGATGTGTTAAACAAATCACAACAGAGCACCTTTTGATGGAACCCACCCACTTTTCAAGTGAGCAAAAGTATTGGAACAGACATTTTTCAATTAACTTAAAGTGAATAACATTTAATAATTGGTGGCATAAGCCTTACTTGCAATAACTGCATCAAGCCTGTGACCCATTGACTTCACCAGACTGTTGCAGTCTTCATTTGAAATGCTTTTCCAGATCTTCACTGCAGTCTCTTTCAGTTCTGGTTTGTTTCTGGGGGTTTCTCTCCTCAGTCTCCCCTTCAGGAGGTAAAATGCTCTATTGGGTTAAGGTCTGGTGATTGACTTGGCCAGTCTAAGACCTTCCACTTTTCCCCCTGATGAAGTCCTTTGTTGTGTTGGCAGTGTGTTTTTGGTCATTGTCTTGTTGCATGATGAAACGTCTCCTGATTAGTTTGGATGCATTTTTCTGTACATTTCCAGACAAAATAGTTTTGTGGACTTCAGAATTCATTCTGCTGCTACCATCATGTGTTACATCATCAATAAAGACTAGTGAGCCTGTTCCAGAAGCAGCCATGCAAGCCCAAGGCAAGGCTAGGCAAGGCAAATGTATTTGTATAGCGCATTTCATACACAAGGCAACTCAATGTGCTTTACATGATAAAACATTCAATTGTTTAAAATTAATAAGAACATTTAAAATCATCAGTAAAATCAATTCAAATCATCAACAAACACATTACATCAACAACATGACCAAAAATCTCTTTAAAAATGTTCACATTAGATGCTGATTCAGCTCTGCTGCAGTTTGTTCCACTTCTTTGCAGCACAACAACTAAAAGCAGCATCACCGTGTTTACTGTGAGCTCTGGGCTCCACTATCTGACCTGTGTCCATAGATCTGAGAGACCTGCTGGGTTCATACCTGACTAACATCTCACTGATGTATTCTGGACCAAAACCATTCACAGATTTATTCTGAGGCTGACTGGGAGCCAGTGAAAAGACTTTAAAACTGGACTAATGTGTTCTGACCTCTTTGTTCTGGTTCAGACCCGAGCTGCAGCGTTCTGAACCAGCTGTAGATGTTTGATGCTCTTTTGGGGGATACCTGTCAGAAGACCAAGCCATGATTTCACCTCCACCATGCTTCACAGATGAGCTTGTGTGTTTTGGATCATATACTTTGTCCTTTCCATCACGTTGGTAGAACTTCCTCTTGGTCTCATCAGTCCATAAAACTTTGTTCCAAAACTTTTGTGGCTCATCTCTGTACTTCTTTGCAAAATCCAATCTGGCCTTCTGATTCTTTTTACTGATGAGTGGTTTGCATGTTGTCGTATGGCCTCTATATTTCTTCTCTCAAAGTTGACTTCAAACAGTGGATTGTGATACCTTCACCCCTGCCCTGTGGAGGTTGGCAGCGATGTCACTGACTGTTGTCTTTGGGTGTTTCTTCACAGCTCTCACAACTGCTTGGCCGACCTGTTCCATGTCTGTTGCTCAGTACACCAGTAGTTTCTTTCTTTTTCAGGACATTCCAGATTGTTGTAATGGCTATGCCCAATGTTTGTGTGGTTGCTCTGATTGATTTTCTCTCTTCTCTCAGCTTCAAAATGGTTCGCTTTTCTCCTATAGGCAGCGGTGTGGTCTCCATGTTTGCTGAACAGCAAATGCAGTTTTCACAGATGAAACCCAAAGCCAAAAACATGAACTATTTAATGTTTACATATTAAATCTAAAAGGCAACTAGAAACACCATCAGTCACATGTTCCAATAATTTTGCTCACTTGAAAAGTGTGTGGGTTGAAACAAAAGGTTCTCTGTTCTAAGTTGTTTAACACATCTAGATGTAAATACCATGAAATAAAAGCTGGAATTCTGAACTTTTGTCTCATATTCATGTTTTTATCTGAAACCCAAATGTCTTCAGTATATAATAAAAACAAAGGAATTAACATTGCCATTCCAATCATTTTAGACTGTATTTTCATCTATTCCAGAAAGTTCATTTAGTTTTCATTTTTTAAATATATGTTAAGGTTTTGTTGGTTCAGACAACTTTTTTCAGGAAATTTGATCACCTGACATGTTTTGACTGTCAACTGCCAGTCTTCCTCAGAGGTGGGCAACAGGGGGCGTGGCCAGCCTGAGAGAACTCTCGTGTTGGCTGTGCCAAGACAGAACCAATAAGGACACATGAAAGCCATCAAAAGATGGCTTGACGTTTTCCTCACGAAAGAACTCACAAGGGATACATCAAAGCTATCACCTCTGAGGAAGACTGGCAGTTGACAGTCGGAAAATGGATCATCAGATCAAATTTTCTGAAAAAAAATTGTCTGAATAAACAAAACCTTAGCATATGTTTTCATCTATATTTTGTTTAACAGCTCTAATCAAGTGGGTTGATAATAAATTGCGAAAACCAAAAAAAACAAACGTACAGTAGCTTTTAAAGGTTGATTTCAGTTAATCAGAAATATCAAACATCTTTTTAATGTTCTAAACCTTTTATTGGATGCAACTGTCTTTTCCCAAAAATGAATGCAATAATTACTTTTCTTGGTGACTAATGACTTTTATGAAGAATTATTTCAACTATCTTTTCGGGAAAGTAACTTTTTTCATTAGTAATTAGTCCAACACTGATGAGAACTAAACCTAAGTTACATTACAATGCTTTTCCTGTATTTATTTTGGATGCATGACATTAGATGTTGATGAAAACTAATTTTAACATTGGTAATTTAATGATTAATAAGCATAGCATGTTCACAGGTGAATTAGCATAACTGAGTTAGCTTGGTGACCAATTATGTAGAGTTAATTGTACCTTTTGTTGTATCAACTTTAATTGTTTCATAAATACCGTGAGCCTATAATAATAGGGTATATTAAAATGTCATTGTTTGTTGAATATACTGGTAGTACTGCAAATGGAATGTCATTATTTTAAGGTGTCATTTTATTTTATTTTATTTTATTATTAGAACACTGAAAATGTCATGTTGTACTAAATAAAAGAGCTAAGTGTGTTTTCTTATATAAGTATGAAGAGGATTCACTAACAAATATTATGATTTCTTTCCTGAATTCTCTTTTCTTTTGTTTTTAGCAGTGTTAGTATTCATATTTATAGATTTAAATAAGAAGTAAACTCAAGTTAAATTACCATTACCATTTCCAGTCAATTTTACACAAATCACAAAGCATTCATATGCGTTTTTTTTTTTTTTTTTTTCCATGTTATTTAATCAAAACCAGTAAATTATGGACTGTAATTTGCTTTCACATAATTTTCCAGTGTTAATGTGCAACGTTTTTACATTTCATTTTTTCAAATGATGGATTTCAAACTCTATTGTTGCCTAAATGTTTTACTTTTAATCATGTAAACACGATGAATTGCCTTGTGTACAAAAATTGCTATAGAAATAAATGATGATTTTAACTTTACTCTCAAAATTTCAACTTTATTCTGAAAATTTCAACTTTATTCTCGAACATCTTGACTTTATTCTCGTCTTTTCAACCTTAATCTCATTTTTTTTTTTACCTTAATCTCATTATATTTAAACTTTATTCTATAAAACTATTTCTGGTCAATTTTACAGAAATCACAAAGCATTTATATGTTTTTTTTTTTTTTTCTCATGTTATTTAAATAAATCTAACAAATTCTGAACTGTAATATCCTTTCCACATGATATTCCAGTGTTAAACATTTTCTGTTTTATGTTTTTAATGATGGTTTTCAAACTCTTGCGTAATGTTTTCATTTTAACATGTAAACACGATGAATAGCCTTGTGTATAAAATGTGCTATAGAAATATATGATCATTTTAAACCAATAATGCAGTCTTTATCGACTTGCTCCAGACATTGTTTCTTATTGTTTAGTATCATTACCAAATAGAAAGCTCCTGTTTCCTCCCCTGGTAATAATCCCAGTAGCAGGACTAATTAAACTAGATTAGCTCACTGAGTTTTGTGACGTTTGCCATAGTGGGACTATATTACATGGCAAAAAAATTATGAATTATTAATTGTATGAAGACAGAACAGTGTAATTGTCTTTTTGCTGTGAGCTGATGTGGAAGTGAGCTTTAGTCTGAGTCCCAGAGATAACCATTGTAGCAGAAAAAGACGAAGACGGAGGAGGAAGAACTAAACAGAAGGGAAAGGTTAAGAAGAGACGAGTAGATCTGTGAAGTGTTACCAACCTGAAGGCTCGGGCATTTATCTCACAGCATGGCGTCTGCTAAATAATTCATTGTGATGTAGATGTACAGGAATGAATGATTTATTCATAATTATGCTCATAGATTTGTTAGTTTGACTGATATAGACTAAAATCACAGAATATACTGTATCTGCCTCCTGTTATGTAACTATACAGTGTTTCACATACATTCATTTATTTAAATTGATCTTTGGCGAGGTTCGTCCTCGCTCTGTGAATGTAGTATGTCATTACTACTCTTCTACATTATTTTAAACTTTAATCTCAGATTTCTAAACATTTAATTTCAACTTTATTCTCAAAATGTTGACATTAATCTATTTTTCTCTACCATAATCTCATTTCAACCTTAATCTCTGCATTATATTTCAACTTTATTCTCAAAATATGAGCTTTCAATTTTATTCTCCAGATTAAAACTTTATTCTCGATATTTCAACGTTAATCTCATGTTTTCGACCTGAATCTCATTTTTTAAACCTTAATATCGACATTATATTTCAACTTTATTCTCGTAATTTCAACTTTATTCTCGTAATTTCAACTTTATTCTCGTAATTTCAACTTTATTCTCGTAATTTCAACTTTATTCTCGTAATTCCAACTTTATTCTCAATATTTTGAGTTTAATCTTGTCTTTTCGGCCTTACTATCATTTTTTTCAACCTTAATCTAGGCCTTATATTTCGACTTTATTCTCAAAATTTCAACTTTATTCTCGACACTTCGACTTTAATCTCGTTTTTTCGACCTTTATCTCAACATTTTAATTCAACTTTAGGCTCAAAATTTCAACTTTAGTCTCAAAATTTCAACTTTTTTTCTCGACATTTTGACTTTAATTTGGTTTTTCTGACCATAATCTCGACATATTTAAACTTTAATCTGAAAATTTCAACTTCATTCTCAACATTTTGACTAATCTTGTTTTGTCAATCATAATCTCGGCATTATATTTCAACTTTTATCACAAAAATTCAACTTTATTCTTGTCTTTTCTGTGTTTTTCTTGTTTTTTTCAACCTTGGCATTAAATTTAAACTTTATTCTTGAAATGTAAACTTTATTCTCGACATTTCGACTTTAATCTCGTTTTTCCGACCTTAATCCCAACATATGCATTGCCTCCGCTAATAAAACCAAAGAAGAAGAAGAGGCGGTTCTTAGGGCACAAGAAGAAGAAAAAGATGATGATGATGATGATGCAGAAGCAAGAGACGAGGCTGAAAACTGCATTTTTGGTTTTTGACTGAAACAACCCGGTAGAAACAGGATGTTTTAAAGAAGTATTTGTTTTATTTAACTTTTTTTTTTATTTAAGTATATTTCATTCTAACTATTTTGTTATTTAAATGTATTTATTTTAATTCAATTTTCTTTCTATTTTTTTCCTGGGAAACCCACCAGCACAAATAAACTCTGGTTCTGTGAAAAACACTGTTACACATTTGTTTTATATAAACTTTAGAGCCATTTTTCGCCAACACTTTAAATATTCTCCTGTTCAAAGTTAACAATGGATGAGAAAGAACAGGTGTTATTGTGGCGTGTTTCTACCTCCTCTCCTGTTGAGCTTCGCGTATCCCGGTGCGTATCCGTTGGAGAAGACGGATGAACTGGTGAAGGCTGTGTGAGGCAGAGGAGAAGCCAGAGGCTCGTCACACTTCTCTGTGGAGAAAAGATAAATATACGATAAAACACATTATGAGTTCCCAAGAGGAACTTAGAGTGTACACTGTGAACAAACACAACATTATTCACAACACGAGGCGTCTCCATTTGTAGACCTGAGTGCTACTTGACTCACATCTTTAAACAAATGATTGGATATTAGATTTACTCACTTATTATTACTGAGAAGAGAAAAAAATGTCAAAGCAACAAAAAATATGGTCAATAAATGATTAAATTGACTGATTTACAGAATCAACAAACTAGTTTAAAGCTATTTTGGTAAGATTATTACAGAAGCTGATTGGGGCCATTTTTGATTAAGTGAATAATTTTGGGTGAATCAAGAATAAAATCTAGATGTCAAGAATAAAGTTGAAATTTCGAGACTAAAGTTGAAATATAATGCTCAGATTAAAGTCCAAAAGCTGAGATTAAAGTCAAAATTTTGAAAATAAACTGAAAATACAATGTTGTGACTAAAGTCAAATGTTTGCTATTGAAGTCAAATCTACAGAAGCTGATTTATTTTCAAAATTTCACCTTTAATTTCATTTTTAGACTTTAATTTAGACATAATATTTCAACTTTATTCCCGAAATTTCAACTCATTCTCGAAATTTCGACTTTATTCTTGATTTGCCTGAAGTTATTTTCTCCATCAAAATTGGCCCTTTTTATTATTATTATTATTATTATTATTATTATTATTATTATTATATCTTTTTTTGTGGGCCAGAGCAGGAAAATCTACATTTAGGCAGGTTAAAAGAGCAATTTTATTTTTTCTATACTTAAGTTTGGATTTTTGCAGGTGGTGGGACTAAATAATAAGAGACTTAATCTCGATTCGTCGTCAACAATATTTGACACGAGAAGCAACATTTTTCCAATTCCAATGTATTTTGTTAAATCACTGAATGAATAAAAAAATAAATAAATGAGCTTAAACAAGTAAAATAATGTTTATTATTTCCATCACTGAGTTCTAAAGCTATATTCATGCGTTTCTGGATTTTTGGTAAACTTTCTAAAACAAATGTGTTTTTGTGTTAAAATATTAAAAAAAAAAACATCACTGAGTACAGAACATTCCAGAGAAGTGGAAACTGTGCAAAATAGTGCAAAACAACTGATGAAGCAGATTAATTTTGTCTGAAATTATTATTATTCTGTAATTAATCAATCGCAATTAACGCATTAAAGTCCCAGCTGTAATATTTGTGTTTAAAAAAAGTCTATTATTCACTTAATATCATAGGTATATAACATAAGGTCACAGATATTAGCCATTAATCATATAATTTGTGGACAACCTTTTATTTTCTTCATATTTTTCACTGTAATTAGGGAAATTATTTTATGAGAAATTGCAGGGTTTAAAAAGAAAATTTTGGCATACAATTTGTAATTCAAAAGTACAAAGTGTCATAACTCTGAACAGCGAGAAATTAAAAGTCATTAATTTTATGGTGATTTGCATAATGATTCATGTTTTTTTGGCCTTGAGTTTGACGGCCCTGCCTTTTACACAATTCATGCACCAATATTTATTTCTACTTGAACTTCTTCTCTTCCAACAATATACTAAACAATTTTCCCACCCCTGTACTTACAAGCTATAAACTGAAAGAGTTGGAAAGGGTGTGAAAAATATCACCACTCAGTTTGAACTGACCTCAAAAAACAGGCCACAATAATCCAGCGCACTCTTCAAAATAAAAATAAAACAAAGAAAAGCAAAGTAAAGGGTACCAGACAGACAATTACAGAGAACTTTATCCATTAAAACACACACAAGCTGCTAGAAAAGCTGTTTTCCCTTTCCCTTTTTGCTTTACACACACACACACACACACACACACACACACAGATACAGTCGCTGCTTCCAGTACATTAGGTTCACGCAGGGACAAACTGTGAATGGTCTGCCAGCCCAGGTAGCAGCAGTCAATAGCTCTCTGTCAAACCTCACTGTGCGAGTGTGGGGCTGCTGTACGAAAGGAGACGCAGATGCATTGTTTGTCCCTGGGTGCATGAGCCCGTGTACCGGTGTGTGTACAGCACACTGGGTCAGAACCAGGTGAACCACTCGGCTGTTAGACGTGTTTGACGCATTGGTTTTTGTGCGAGATATAGAAAATAAACAACAGCAGAAAACACTGGAGAAACCTGTGGGTATGTGTGTAGGAGTGTGTGTGTTTGTGATTTTTTAGAGAGGAAAATGGTCTGTAGACAGCGGTGGTGCTCATCATTGGTGGAGTTTGAGATTCTTGCCAGGGTGGGAAAAAGCCCCGAAGTGGGCCGGTCCAGTCCGCTACATTTGTTTTTTTTTTATTGATAAGCGAGTGAAGATAGATATGGTAATCAATACATGGCAAAAAGTGACTAAAATTGGCTAAAAGCAGTAGAGTGGCCCAAAACGGGCAAATAAAGAGGAACCAGGCGGTATGTAATGGCAAAAGGTAGATTAAATGAGCAAAATGTGGCAAACAATAGTGAAAAAGGGCAAAAATGTGCAACAAAATTAGGGAAAATGTAGGGAAAAAGGAAACAAGTGGTATTTATTTGGCAAAAGTTAGCTTATTTGGATAAAAAGTGGCCAAATAAAATTAAAAAAAGGACAGCAATTGGATAAAAGTGTCAATAAGAACTTCAAAAAAGGACAAAAATAGGAAAAAAGGGATTTTTTTGGGGCAAAAACTTGGGGAAAAAGAGATAACAGAACCAAAGCAGCACTCTTCACCTTTAAACCAATACCATGTCTTACTGAATCCATATATTCCATCAAACGTGGTCTCACAATCTTCCTAAGACATTAAACATTGCAATGAATCCCAGCATTCAGTCCAAAACACAGTAAAATTACTGTAAAAAATAAATACATATAACATGTCACGTCCTATTTAGAAGAAAAAAGCAGCCTGTCCTGATATCGTCTAATGACCGCATCATTAAAAATCCTTATTTTTGGTTAAATGTTGTAAATTCATGATACAATCAGGCCGGCGACTGCTTTCTGCTTCATTTTTGCTGTAGTGCCATAATATGAACAGAAGAAGAACAAAGTCACGTGACTTGAGCGGCAAAAAATAACAACAAATGAATTAAAGTATATTTTGTACAGTCATTGTGTTTTATGGCACTTAAAATATTTGTACATTGTATTAAGAATTGGTTTTATTCAAATGCATTTAGGAAAACTATAACAAAATGTCATATTAACACCGTGCACTTTGATGCAGAACGAGCAGCAGCTTTTTATTAACCATAACACGTCCAAAGATTTCAATTGCCATGTGTAAATCTTGATATTCAATGCAAGCAGGTGGAAAAACTATGAAAAGAACGGAGTAAAGGTGATGTCATTGGTTAGTTCCAGCCCATGGCAGCACAGTGAGTGATGTAACTCAGCTTATCTCTGTCTGCAGCTGTGCCACAGGCCAACTCTACTGCACCTATACAGGAACTCTTCAGGTCATGCCCGAGCATCCCAGGAATTATTACTGAGGCCTAATTAATAACAATTAGATCGACTATCTCATCTTTGCACAAATTCACATGAACATTATTGTACAGATGGAGAAATGTGGGCTTGCATTATCAAACAAGGGGACAGGATGGCATTAGATGCTGGAATTAAGTGTTTATTTATTTATTTTTTGGCTTTTCAACTAATGAATTCCATCCAGCTGCACATACTGTAAGCATGTTTCATACAGTAGGTCATGCATGTACATAAGATAACAAGGGCAGGAAATGAGCTAAATGAGAGAATGAGAGAGAGAAAAGTTCATTCAAAAGAAACTGATGTGTGGAGGAAAAATATACAGTTTTGTATACAGTTAGTCGTCTAACCCAGGGGTTCTCAACCTTGGGGTCGCAAGACACTGGAAGGGGCTCGCAAGATACCTTCAAGAAACAACAAATATGCATTTATGAACAATATGAGCCCATTTTTGCTTGTTTTTACCCTTTTTTTCTGCAACTACACCAAACTTGCCATATTTTAACCTGATTTCATCACCTTTTATTCACCTTTAATGCATTTTTGCTACATCACTCCTATTTCTGCCATTTCTCTTCTGCCTTTTCTGCACATTTTTTCCACTTTCAAGACATTTTTGGCATTTATAAACCATTTCCATCACTTTTTCCACCTAATGTTGCATATATTCACCCATTATTGTCACTTTTAACCTCTTTTCAACAAATTCCATGCTTCTTTTTGCCAATTTAACCACATTCACTATTTGTAATGCCCCTTATCTGCCAGTTTAAAATAATTGTTCCAATATTAACACTTTGAACTCTTTTTTACCACTTTTTCTGTCTTTAACTTTTAACCAATTTTCGTGGTTTTTAAAATCCCATTTCACCACCTTTTCCACTCTGAGGCAGCAACAACAACACAGTTAGCTATACTTTGTTAAAAGACCATTGGGACGTTATCTGTGCCCACGTATAAATAATGTTCTTAACACTTCTATCACCGTTAATGGAGCTCTGTGTGTAGCTTCCTGTGATTGGTGTAACAGCTCCAAACATCGCATTATATGTCTAAACTAGTTGTGATGTTTAAAATAAAGTATTAAACTGCTGCCTCAGCTCACATGTTTCAAGTTGTGTTGATTACTCAGGTGATGTAATCCTAGGAATAAGGTGGGGCTAATGCATCCATGTACAATAAAAGGTGTTATGTGACAAGTAACAAAGTACTAATACTTCGTTACTTGAGTATTTTTTCCTGGTATCTGTACTTTAATTGATTATTTATTTTTTTAGGCGACTTTTTACTTTTACTCCTTACTTTTTTTTTAAACCAACATCTGTACTTTCTACTACTTACATTTTAAAAATGAGCTCGTTACTTTAAAGACCTGTGAAGATGACGTCACGGCGTAAAAAAGATGCAAACCAACAACCGTAAGGCTGGAGGAGAAGCTAGTGCTAGTCAACGTGCTAACGCGCCACTACCTTCTTTTGCTGGTGTCATTTTCAGACCAAAAATGTCACGTCATGTCACGTCATGTCAGTGCCTACCCAAGGGTGAATTGATATTTTGATTATTTGTTTGAATTATAATATAATTATAAATGATTCATTTTTCCATTTCCAATAGCCTACAATACGTATAAGTTTGAAAGTGTCAGCATTTCGTGCATTTCATAGACCAAATGACTAAACATTGCTATTTCCTGGTACGGCAGAGACGCTGCACAGTCTCACTCCACTGTAAGGCAGGAGGAGGCCACACCCTCTCCCAGAGGCACATTGCTGCTCTGCCTCTGTTTCCATAGCATGTATTTATGAGTTTGCACATGCGCAGTCAGTTCCCCAAGATGAAAACCATTTACGCCCAAAGGCAGCTCTGCCTTTGTAACCGCGCTATGCTAAATGCTATACGTATGTTCACAGTACATTAGTGAATTGATTCCATGTGACCACTGCTGCTACGTTCTCTAGCTAGTGGGCAGGATAACACTAAAGTCAGGATGACAGCGCTAAGGACGATAGAGAAACTTTCTTTTGAGGAAAATCGACAGCTTTTAAAAGATGGGAGACCAACACCTGAGTTACCAGACCTTCAGCAAAGGTAAGGTCAGAAAATATTTCATACTTTTCACAGTGAATGGAACAAAAGGAAGGATTGACTTTGTGGATGCTCCTCAGAGGCTGTTCTGAGTTGTTGTTGTTGTTGTCTTTTTCTCTGTGTTTCTGTGTTTCCAACACAAACAACAGATGTGCTGCCGTGTCATGAGATATATCTTGTTGGGAGAGTATGAAGGCTATATTAAATAATTGTTTATGTTTCTTTGATGGTGTCTTACGATGTTGATTTTGTTAGATTAACGCTTTCCAGCAGAAACATATGAAATTGTCATTGGTGGTCTCAATTTGCAACATGCCTACCCAACGCTAGTGGTCACGGCACGTCACTGGTCTTCATTCCAGAAACCTAGAGAACATGATTCTCTTGAGGCTAAATGAAAAACTTTTGTAGTTTGAGTTTTTTTTCTGTTAGGCAGGTCTCTTAGTTTTATGGTTAACATTTTCAAGTTTTTATAAACGTTAAACTCAAAGCTGCTCTGCGTTTAATTGAGCATTTGCATTTTTTTTTTCTTGAAACATGTTATTTACAAATTTGATCTATAATGAGAGCTACATTGTCAAGGTGTTCATGAAGGTAACATATTTAATTTATTTCCATGTACCAGTTTTCAATTCTTTAAAAATAAATAAATAAATAAAAAACATGGAATTAATAACCATGTCTTACTATTGAAGGGACGTGTTTTTTTTGTTTGTTTTTTTTTAACTTTTTACACATTTAGTAGCATGCATTTTTTTAAGGAAGAAACTTCAATACTTTTACTTGTAATTTTTTAAGTATCTATACTTTTACTTGAGTACTGAAGACTAGTATTTTTGCTACATCACACACATTGATAAAGGTTATGCTTTACAAAGTTATGGATTCCAAAGTTACACTACTTATCAATGATATTGTAGTTTAGCTTCTTAATTTACATGATTGGTTAATTATCCTAGGATAAGGTGGGGCTAAGCAGTGAGCTAATGAATCCTGTTCAATGAATGAGTTTATTATTAAAATCAACCAATAACAAGTTTTTCTCCGATGAATGGAAAGGACTCCTTAATTTTTCCTCAAATTATGACATAATAATTCCTTTGATTAAATAGAAATTGGTCACAAAATCTAGAAAATTTTAAAGTAAAGAACTTGCTGGGACTGATATCTATCACTTGGATATTGTCGGTTTCTTACTTATTTTGTATTTTATGTATAAGTTGAAGTGCAAACAAGGGCACAATAATATTAAAATTACTCATTTTCTTGTATAAAATCTGTGGCCCACTTGGGATCAAACTGCTCCATATTTGGCCCCTGAACTAAATACATGCACTTATCAGCAGATACACTGGTAAACACCATGCAAGCAATAAAAGAGGCTTGAGTTAGGGTGGATATAGTTATTAAAATAGTCCTAAAACCATTTTCTTAATTAACCAAATAAAAAACTCTCAGCACAACATTTGGCCCACGCAAAAGTGATCAAACCCTAGCAGAGTAGTAGACTTTAAGGTTTTGGGCCCCGCAAAACACTGCACCTCACAAACATACCCACAGGTAAACTGTTTGTATGGGAAGGGGCATCTTCCTTGTTTTTATCTCACTAATTAATCCTTAAAAGATATCTAGAACCATATTCATCAATTATTAACGATATACCCCAAAGGAGCCCACTGCTGCTTGCTTACTGCAGCATTCCGGAAATTGCTGTATGAAAGCATTCAAAGGTCTTCTATGGGAATAATATCACCTTTATTCCTGAACAGCATATGGACGATGGAAAACCATGTAAAACACTAATGAAAGAGAAACCACATGGTAATACGCTGAGGATTAAAGCCTGTGATCACAGTCATTGATATTTGTTCAAGTCTCAAGTGCAAAGTACGGATCTGTATGTTCAGGTACTTTAGGGCAAGCAAATGATGACAATATCCAAGCGCAAATGTCAGCCTAGTCCCAAGTGAGCAAAGGGATCTTCTTTTTATACATGATAGAATTATATGAGATTGAAAAAACAGATGGACACAGCAAGAGAGGTAATGAAAAGGGTGAAGGAAGGACTGAAGAGCCAGGAAAGTGAAGCCTAGCTCGTGACATTTTCAGAAAGGTAAAAACCTTGGCTTGGGAACATCGTAACCAGGATGCATGTCAACAAGATGCCACTAGTAGAAACTAGAACCATGAAATAACTACTTTCTGGCCAGTTTAAGAAGATGTTATAAAAGTGACACATCTCTAAAATGTGAATTGGATGTAATTACATCCTGATGCATTTCTAGGAACAATCCTAATATCCTCAAGATTGGTTGGCATGTAATCACACATTGCTAAATTCTGGCTTGCCAAAAAGATCAGATCAAGGCGACAATATGCCATGCTTGAAAGACTTTTTGGTTGAAGATTATCTTGGCGAAACTGGCAAGTTATCTAAAATTCCCTTGACAAAAACTGTTTATAAGTATATCATGCAGAGACAAAGTAACTGTTTCAAATCATCCAATGAGACAAAAAATAAATCTCATTATCTCACCACATGCATATTATTTTGTGCTACTTGCTGAGCTGCTGAACAAACTCCCAAACACTATATTAATTTAATGACTGAAAGAAACAGTGTGTGGAGATTCAAGGTTTTACGCTCAACAACACACCAAAAGACTAAAGTTTGACGATCTAGGAGCTTTTTCTGGACCCATTTCACGAACACAGCAATAGCTGTCAAAAGTGCTAACAGGTGTAGGGAGATGCAGGTAGTGAGAGTGAGTCTATGCAGCTGGGAGCAGCCCTGGACTTTCAGCTTCCAGCTTTTTTTATGGGTTTTTTTCGTCCAAACGCACATCGAAGTTTGACAGGAAACCTCTGAAGTGGAAAGGTGCTCCTGAGCTAAATTCTATTTTCTCCCTGTAAAAGCTTCTCTGCTGACCTAATTTTATCAAATATTTATAGCCTCTACAAAGTCCATTACAGGTATTTTTAACTGACAATCTCAGTCAGTCTTAGATTTGTTTTTTCCAGACTAATGAGTTTGTCAGGATGTCAAAACCAGCCTTATACTCTTATTACAACACATGGTACATGTGCTTGATTTTCATAAGGGGAAAGACCTGTGCTGTGTCTGAAATGCATACTGCAAACTCAATGAGTATATACTGTCTACTATATACTATAAGTATGGTTAGGATGATGACCAATGATGAGCGGTTCCAACAACGACAGAAACCTGAATCACACTGAGGCCAAATATCTCTGTTGATTCTCCATCTTTCAAAGTTCTGAAAACATTTTAAGTGAGAAAGTGACCAAGTAGAATAACATGTGCTCATTTCATCCATAAAACTCACGGGAAACACATTTCATTCTGACATTTTGGAGATTTTCAGAGACCCTCCTTTGTGCTACTGACAAAACTTAACTTCAAAACAAGAGCCCTATTTACAAAAGTCTTAAAAACGAATCAAATAAAAGAAGATATGCTTTTATTTTGAAAAGGGAATACTTGATATGTAGCTTGAAGCCAGTCCCAGGTTGATTTTGCATTTCGCTTGCAATGCATCACGGGACAGTTGAGTATGACTAGTGTACATACCATGCGTACTTGTCCCCATATAGTATACATCTGGGTATTTCTCACATATTCAATCTTTTTATACCATTTAATGTGAACGCACTACATATTAGTTTCAACATTGTTTTGATAATTTTGACATCATTATACAATTTCAAACTCAGCTCTATTATACGTGGTTTGAAGGACTAAGCAAAACAAAAACATTACAAAGTATGCATTTCATTATTATCTATTTATTTATCTTTACAAATTTAGAAATTCCCTGTTTAGCATCTCATACAACTCTCTTATTATGAAAAGCACTTTGCAACCACATCAATAATCATGCAAACATTTGAACTCGCAATGAAATTTAGCTTGACCAGAGGAATCCTTGACGAACAGTGCAGCAATAATTATGTTGTTGGTCAGACCAAGAGTTCAGAAAGTCGAGTAGCCATTCGCTAATTAGCAAGCAGCTACGTTTGTAGCATGACAGCAACTCCCATGAGGACGTCAACAAAGCTGCAGCAAGTCTTTCCAAATGACCTTACACATGATTGTTTCCACTATTTTGAGGTGTATTATTTCAATAATTATCTCTAGAAAAGCTAAATGGAGGCTAGGCAAGTAGCCCATGGATGCATTATCATGTCATGAGCCTACTAGGTATTATGTTAAAACATACAACGGAACATTCATTTTCAACATTCAACTGCAAAACTTTTGAAAAGTGATACGCAGCAGAACAGTGGGTTGGATTGCTTGTGAAGTTGTTCTCGCCCTTGACACAGAGGCACAAAGAGTGTAAACAAAACATAAATAATGCTCTAACAAACTCAAACTCTCAATCTCCAGCTCCAGCTTACTAGTATGGTCTGATCTTTTCCCATTCACCAACAAAGTTTTTTGGAAGTGTGTATATTGCACATCTCGTCTCGTCGCACATAGACTCATTATGCTCCTTTGTGCTCTGAGATCTCGCAGTCCTCTGTCATGAATTGAGT
Source organism: Gouania willdenowi (assembly GCF_900634775.1). Lineage (NCBI taxonomy): Eukaryota > Metazoa > Chordata > Actinopteri > Blenniiformes > Gobiesocidae > Gouania > Gouania willdenowi. Next base: position 24,683,098 of record NC_041063.1, on the reverse strand, counting down.
GGTGGAGGGAATAACAATCAACCAGACCCCAGAGTGGAAGCCCATTCATACCCAATTCACATAGCTCCATGGAGGTACAATAAAGATTGTTTAGCTTTGCCATGACTAAGTGCAGACTCGTTTAAAATGGAAGAATTGTTCTCTGAAAAGTCTTCGGTTACAAAAATTTGTCTTTGCAGCTGAAAGGTTGCGTTTGTGGTCAAGCTGTGGAGGAAACGGCACTTTCCAGACGACCCTTGAGTCATTCTTTGCGGAGTTAGCAAAAAATAATGAAAACTAATTTCCTCCTGCAGTCCAAAACCTATAGGCTACACCAGGGGTGGACTGGGAGAAAAACTACACCCTGGCATTTTGTGTCCAGACCAGCCCACTTCATTAGCAGTGACACCACGTAGAAGTCATTATTAAGTCAGTAATGCTCAACATGTGGCTTTTTATTTCCTAATTTGAATTATTTTACCCCTAGGATACCTTATGGGGGTAAAGTTTTTAACCTTTTCTTTTGGCCATTTTGCAACATCCTTTGTCCCATTTTTGCAATTAAAAGAAAAAAAAAAAAGAAAAAAAACTGAGACTTTTTAAAGATTGTAGCTATACTTTTTGCCAATAAATACCCCATCGTCCATTTTTGTGAGTTTTTTTTTTTTCGGGACACTTTCCCAATTTTTGTCCTTTCTTTAATTTTTTTTGGCCACTTTTCATCCTAATCAGCTAGCTTTTGCTCAATAAATACCAATTGTTTTTTTTACACTACATTTTGCTGCTTTTTGTTCCACATTTTTGCCCATTTTCCACAATTGTTTGCCACATTTTGCTTATTAAAGCTAATCTTTGCCATTACATATGACTTAGTTCCTCTTTATTTGTTGTTTTGGCCACTCTTGACCTGCTTTTGGACAATTTTTGTCATTTGACACTCTTTTCTTGTCACGTTTTGTGACTTTTGAACCATGGCCACCTGTTACATGTCTGTCTCTACTTGCTGGTAAAAAAAAAAAAAAAAAGAAACTTAGCTAACCCAGTGTTGGGTGTAGACCATACATATATATGGGGTGTATATTCTTTGAAATGCTTGAGCTCCACGTGTCCCAGAACAAGATGAGATGGTAGGGAAAAGAATGGATGGATATATTGTACTGGTTTTTAATTAGGTTCGTAAAAAAAAAAGTAGTTCGGCATTTCTTTTTCTCAGCGTGAACTAAAAAAAAGTTCATAGTGTGCCTTTTTTTTTTTCTCTTGTACTTTACCTGAGGCTGAGCCAGCTTAAAATTCACAGCCTATTCACTTCTCCTACGCTTCTGTCACCCTACATTTTCTCACTTTCCTGATTCTCCTCACATTGCTTTTATGTAAGTGGAGGAATTTTATGACATAATCCATTAGCGTTTGTCTTTTTATTCTTGGAAGATGCTTCATTTACAAAAAAAAAAAAAAAAAAAAAAAAACTTAAATCCCTCCTCAAGCTGTGAATATGCTCTTAACATTTTCTGACCAACCTCCAGTTGCTAACCGCCAACCCCATGCCTTGCCAGTGCTTCAATGAAGCTGGTAATCTCGTTTTTTTTTTGGTTCAGATTCATTTTTTGCATGTTTTTGGAACGGTCCCCAAGCAATTTTTTTGTCAACAGATCGAGTGTCTTGTGCCAATGTAGGCGCAGACCGAGCGCTTAGTGAGATGTTTTGGATGAGGCAACAACCCGTGAAAACTGATATACAAATGCTAACGCGCATACACACACACACACCAACCATTACTGCGAACACTTCTGCACCATTCAAATGCAGCAGGAACAAATTATCTTTTAGTGTTTTTTTAAAGCCTCTCATTAGATCACTTTAAACCAATAACAAGCAGTTTTCATGGTCAAGAGCTCGGCTAATTCTCAAACAGCCTGAAAGCATAAATTAATCTGGCAAAGAGCTTATATACACCTCAGAATGGGTAAGGCACTGTTGATAAAATCACTCAAAACCAGTGTTAAAAACGACTTTTGGGATATTCTCTTTATTACATTATTTCAAAATGATCAAAGCCGGTATGTCAAATTATTATCATCTCCTTCACACTGATTGTTTCCTGTTTTTAAAACCAAATAACTTTAATATGTTTAGGTTTCATTTATTCAGACATTCGGAAATGTACTTTCAAATTTACTTTGATCTCCTGACAGATTATGACTGCCACCTGTCAGTCTTCCTCAGAGGCATCAGATGATTGCTTTGATGTATCCCAAACAGTTATTTTATCAGAAAAGCATCTACGGATCACTTTCATGAGTTCTTTGTGGGCGTGATTTGTAGATGCTTTGATGCATTCGTTATGAAAACACTCGTAGGGACACATCAAAGCAATCACTATAAATGCCTCTGAAGAAAACTGACAGTTGGCAGTCAAAACATGTCAGGAGATCAAAGTACATTTCCTTAACGTTGTCTAAATAAATGAAACCATAACATATTATTTTTAAAAAGAAGACAAAATGAACTTGCTGGAATTGCACAAATCTTTGTCCAACAGTTGTCGAGTGATGCTTTGTGGACTTTCTTCAGTTTGAACATTCACACCCACTACACGCTGGCAGGTTTGCTGTTTAGGTTCATCTATTATTTATCCTAGTAATTAAAGGTGCGCGCACAATGATAAATTGTACTTGTCCCTTGTAATCCATGAAGCCTTCCGCTAGTTAATGGGAGATCTGTGGTGACGGGATGCTTCACCGCGGCCAATTACACTAAGCTGTTCACCAGGGTTGGGGTCAATTAAATTTTTCAATTACAATCACGTCTCCAATTATCCATGTTCAATTACAATTCAATTATGATTATTACTGATTTTCCAATTCCAATTAAAATTACAAGTATTATTTTCCCCCAGAAAGTCAATTACAATTATTAAAGTTCAATTAATGAGCCTGAAATAAATAACCTCATAAAACATATAATTTTTCTTGTGTTAGCATCTCCTGTGATAATGGGTTGGTTTTAAATCAGCTGTAAAATACACCTAAAAACATTATCTATCATCCAATTTGTTTCAGATCTCTTAGTTACATTAATACGCTTCCTAATTAATGAAAATATTGGTATTAATATTTTTGGTGTGGGCGTCTGAGCCTTTTTTCTGTCAGTAGAGCCCTAGGTTTAAATTTTTTGGCAAAATGGTAAAATACTCCTCAAGAGAACTGACAGGTAGTGGGTAAACCTGATGTGAAACATTGTTTAATAATGATTATTTACATATGTGTAAGCTTAGAACCGTAACATTGTTCCACAGTTTGGCGTTTGATTAAATTGTAGTGAAAACTACAAAGTCAATCATCTGAACTCAATCACAACTCACTTATGATTACAACAGCAACAGATTTTTTCAATTACAATTATAATTATGTCATAATTGTAATGAATTTATCAATTATGCAATTACAACAATAATTGACACCAACTCTGCTGTTAACAGTTAGAAAACCAAAATGACAAACATCCCAAGCTTTATAATAGGTTCATTTGTTAGTGTCTGTCTTTTGGGTGCTGATATTTTAGGTCAAATAAGTGAAGCCGACTTTTACTTTCATGAATTTATTCAAAAGTATTAAATATTGTATAGCAGCGTGGAATAATATGAATGTAAAACATTTGCCAGAGTTAACAAGACAAGGAAAACATTAAAATTTAAATACAAACTGGGCCACTTAACCTCCACACTAGCTAGGCTCGTTGGAGGAAAGCTAGCATAGCAAAAACATGCTAACAGCTAGAGGACTGATGTATCTACTGAAGTAGAAGTACTGTTGATTGAAATTGTACTCAGGTACTAGTACAAGTAAATCATACATAAAATACATACTCAAGTACAAGTAAAGAGTACATTGTCTGGTCATTTCCTTTTTTTTGCAGTTTCACAATGGCCACGTTTACATGGTAGATTTAATTCCTCTTTAAAGCGGAATAAAAGTTAGTTCCTCTTTAACCTGACCTTGTAAACACTTAATTCTTAATGCTAATTTAATTCCGAATTAAACTTAATTCCGAATGAAGAGGCTGGTTTATTCTGTTTTTAATTCCGAATTAAATAATTCCTCATTCTTGTAAACAGTTAACACTTAATTCCGCTTTAAATTTATTCCAGTTGTTCTGCGCATGTGCGACTTGCGGTGATGACACTCTGGGTAATGACATAATCCAACATGGCGGCCCGGGATAGAGCCTACACTATTTAATGAGCCTTAAAAGACATGAATATAATGAAAAAAGCGAATGGACGGAGGCATAAACATGCAGACATTCACACGGACACATGGACTTATCACACATGGAGATCAACAAACGGAACAGGCTTCATCAGACGAGTGATACTAAGACCCGGAGATGGAGTAAATGCGTCCCCATACTGCTGCACAGAATGTAATATCACCAAGTTTATCATTGAAACGGTTGTTAGAGCTACTATCTTTACCAGGGAGCAACTATTTACTCCTGGTTATTGTTTTCCGGAGTTTTACTGCGCTTTTGTGTGCTTTTCCGTGGACCAAAATGTGTTATTGTCCAGCTGTTGCTTCAAAACTACAATCAAAATAAAGGTGAAAACAGTTCTCATGTGTGGTCTTCTGTGTTACAGCCGACAATAAAAGGTTTGTGTGTTTCTCCATACAGACGTGATCGACATGATACGTCATGTTTGCCCCCTGTCCAATCAGAGCCTTCCCAACCACCACACCTAAAGCTGAATTAACCGGTTTTCCATGTAAACCACAGTTCGGGAATTACTATTACCATGTAAACATGAAGCACTGATTATTTTATGAACATGTATGTTTTATTATCTGATGATTGTCTCTTATCTTTTATGTAAATGGAAGTATGATATGTTATTATGTAGTTACATTTTCACTCTATATTATATTGTATATTTCCTGTAATTTATTTTATTTCAGGGTGACAATTGAAGGGACTACAGATGAAAAATAGCTTTTGGGTTAAATCTGGTACATTTTCTGTATTGCTATTAATGTACATCGTCCTTGTTAAATAAACCAATAAATAAACACATTTAAATGAGTCTTATATCTTTTTTTTAATTTAATATACATGATAACTACATAGTATCTAAGTTCTCTATTTGATAAATGCTTTCCAATATGACTTTATATCAAATCACTTCAGGATGTTACACTTTAGTGTCTCTTCCAGCGACACACCTGGCTGTTTAACCTGTCTGCTGGTTGCCAGGTCTGATCAGCTGTTCTTGTCTGATTCAGTGAACCCTCAACCACGACTGATCTGCTCAGAGCTGCATGAAGCGTAACTTCCTCACACTGATGGACCCCACCTGCACAAATGTGTGGGTCAGTGCGTTCGCAAAGGTGTGCGCGCACATGTTTAAACTCTACAATGCTTGGTGAGAGACTTTAAAAACACATTTGAATGTCTTTAAGGCACAAGGGATGTGTTTTATGTATATAATAATACTCGCTGTTTCAACATTTAAAAGTACATTCCCTGAAAAAAGATCTTCATCCTGGTTGAAGAATTTCATTCATTTTTTTAAGATAAAGATCCAAACTCTTGTCAGTTCATTTTAAATTCAAAATATTCATCATGGACGTGTCTCGGTTTAACTCGTGCACACTAAAATAACCAAATACAATCATTACATGAGTGAAGTTGCAAGTTAATAATTCATTTTTTTCATGCAATTAGATGAGAATCTAATAGCAAATACAATGTGTATATGTAGTGTAGTGAATTTTCTTCAGTAAAGTGAAGTAATTGTACAATCCTCACAGCAATAAAGAGTTATTTAGGGTTTCCCAAAGTTCCTAAGGAGGGAAAAGCATTTCTTCAGAAACCATTAAGACATCAACACGACCCTAAAGGGAGAGTGGGAGTTGAAATGATGCTCAGCGGTTACACTGGTAACAAAATGGCCAAAGGAGGAACACACACATGATTTAGGGTGAACTGAGGCAAAAAAAAACATTCAAAACGATTGCTATACAGTACAAAAATATACTGAGCATCCATCCATCCATTTTCTGCTGCTTATTCATTGCCGAGTTGCAGGGGCAGCATCCTTAGCAGCGGGGCCCAGACTCGCCTTTTCCTGGCCTACTTTGTCCAGCTCTTCCCGGGGGATCCTGAGGTGTTCCCAGGCCAGCCCAGAGACATAGTCTCTCCAGCGTGTCCTGGGTCTTCCACTGTGTCTCCTACTGGTGTGATGTGGCCTGAACGCCTCACCAAGGAGGCGTCCGGGGGCCACCTCATCTGGCTTTTCTCAATGCAGAGGAGCAGCAGCTCTACTCTGAGCCCCTCCTGAATTACTGAGCTTCTCACCCTATCTCTTAAGGAGAACCCAGCCACGCTACGGAGGAAACACTCTGCTGCAAACGATCGAGTGAGAGTTGAAGGTCACGGTCTGATGGAGCCAATAGAACCACATCATCTGCATAAAGCACTGAGCCAATCCTGAGGCCACCAAACTAGACCCCTCAACGCCCTGGTTGGGCCTAGAAATTAATTGGAAACAAGTTCCACTTACTACCATCAATGCAGACCAAGCTCAGACTCCAGTCGTAAAGGCAACGGACAGACCGTATCAAGGGGTCCGATACCCCATACTCCCAAAGATCCCCCACAGAAATCCAAGAGGGACATGGTCAAATGCCTTCTCCAAGTCCATAAAACACATGTGGACTGGTTGGGCAAACTCCCATGAACCGTTAAGAACATATTAATATATTTGGCTGTAATAAAACAGTCTTATAATTATGTTCTTGTTACATGTTAAACCAAGGGCAGCAATTGAAATATAGATATCTATCTGAATACTCACACAATTACAATACAGGATAGAAATGAGTTCCACAATAGAAAAAGAGCCACGACCCAAATCAAGGAAAATATTCAACTTTTTAATTCAATTCTTAACACATCACCTGAGGGTTAGGGTTAGGGTTAGGGTCATTTACGGCGCAGCTCCAAAGCCTGGTCTGAACCTGTGTAAAATGATCCAAATCAGGAACAAACCTAACTTTGCCCTGTTGGGTTTGGACAAAGATCTTCAGCTCTACACCAGTAATCTGTGTAACGACATGGGTAGCTTTAAGAGCTAACCCCCAGCAAAATATGGTTGAACAGACATTGAAAAGACATCTTTGCCACAAGTCTAAACAACGTCAAAATATGAAAGGTGAAAAATCGTTGTTTTCTGGTCATATTCTTTAGACGTCTCGTTATGGTATAAATATGGTTGAAAAATGAAGGTAAAGAGACGTCTTTTTCTGGTCGTAGGACTATGCACTCAAGAAGAATTTTGTTAAATAATTAAAATTGTTATATCTTACAATCTCAAAATGTGGGAACATTTGTAGTCAACTTTTACCAGGATCAGATATGTATTGTTGGTTTATGTTTGAGGGCTGTTTGAAGTTGTTACGTTACTTTTTCTTCTCATTTTTTTGGCTATGTTGGACCAGTTTATGACCTAATTTGGAGAAGTCATTTTATAATGACTATTTTTGGACCAAATGTGCTAAATTTGGACCAAGTTGGACAATCCAATGACAATTAAATTTCAATGACTATTTTGGGGCTAAATTTGAACCAATTTTGATGGTCAAAACCACCCCAATTTCAACGACTATATAAAGGCTAAAATTGGACTACGTTGGATGGTCCAACAATAACCTCATTTGGGCTAAAATTGGACAAAGTTGGATCATCCAATGATACTTAAATTTCAATGACTGTATTGGGGCTAAATTTGGATCAATTCTGACAGTCCAAAAAAACCCTTAATTTCAACAACCATATTTGTGCTGAATCGAGGCTAGGATGGACCGACCAGATTTAGCCCAAAAAAGAACGTCTAAATGACGGTGGGTGTTTGGTGGGAATCCTGTTTCTATCTCTGGTGTAATCTGAGATTTTTGTAAACTAAAGAAAGCACATATAGCTCGACGCAGTCCTCCTCTTATGTGAGTGGAATAGGAGGTTGCGTAACGTAGCCCCATGTGTTAAATTATCTCTGCTACATCATAAATATGGCAGAACTACAATCAAATTTCGCAGCACACAGATGTGTTTGTCTTTGTCTCTGCAGACGCCAGAACGAGAAGACGACACACACTGCAGCATTATTTCTCACATATTTCACAGTATAGCTTCCTTTTATTCTTATAAATCTTCCGTGAATGCACACGTGTCCCAAGACTCCAAAGTTTATTGCATAATTTATCAGAAAGAGGAGATGCAAGCAGAGAGAAGAGAATGAAAGTATATGTACTGTGTTTTTGTTTGTGTTATTTTCCAGTGGATGGTTTGAATCAGAGCAATCAGTGAATCTCTGCGTTGGACTTGTCATTTCCTCTGCTGAATAGAGAAAGATCTTATAAAAGCTCTCCCTGCCTCTCGGTTCTACCCACGTGCGCTCATAAAAATGATTTGCTGTCAATCCTGGAACGAGAACGCGTAATATCACCGCCTGGCTCTGCCTTTGTGAGGCCCTAAACTCTGCTACGCTGCGAAACAAGCAGAGACGGCTAATAAAGGAGAAAAGTTAGGCCTTAAAGTTACTTATAAAAGTACTGGTTTTGCATAAAAACTCATTTATGTTTTGAGCCCATTTTTGCTTAATTTTACAATTTTTCAGCAACTACACCAAAATTGCCAAATTTGCACCCATTATCATCATATATTTGCTCCTTTTAATGCATTTTTGCCATAATAATCCCATTTCTGCCACTTCACTATCATATTCCAATGCATTTTCTGCATTTTTTTTCATATTTCAAGAAATCTTTGACACATAAACCCTTTTCACCACTTTTAACACCTAATGTTGCATATGTTGACTTATCATTTAACCTCTTTTTACCATATTTCATGTTTATTTTTAGCCAATTTAACAACATTCACGATTCTTCATGCCCATTATTTGCCAGTTTAAACTCATTGCTCCTACTAAATGTTCAAATATTGACAATTTGAACCTTTTTCAGCAGTTTTTCTGTCCATTTTTGGCCACTCTAATTTGCAACTTTTAACCAATGTCTGGTTTTTAAATCCAATTTCACCACCTTTTCCGCCATTTTTGGTCACTTTTAACTCATTTTAATGCTGATTAAAACACAGATTTACACATAAATGCGGTTATCACAGATTCATAGGACAATGGACCATTATTTTGCTGACTTTATGGGTGGGCACCAAAAAGCTCTCCCCTTTATTCCCCCTTATAGTTGGCCCTGTCTCCACATGACTGGAAAACAGACAGAAAAACGGGAGTTCATGTTCTGAAAACTCTCCCTGCCTCTTGTTTCTATCCACATGGGCTCATAAAAATGATTTGCTGTCAATCCTGGAATGAGAACCAGTAATATCACCGCCTAGCCCTGCCTTTGTGAGCCCCTAAACTCTGCTATGCTGAAAAACATAAAGGATAAAAGTTAGACCTTAAAGTTACTTAGAAAAGCACTTGTTTTGCATAAAAACTCATTTGTTATATTTTGAGCCTCCTTTTAATGCATTTTTTGCTACATTACTCCCATTTGACCACTTCTCCATCAAATTTCAGTGGCTTTTCTAACATTTTTTTCCACTTTCTAGACATTTTTGACACTTATTAACCCTTTCCACCACTTTTCCTCCTAAAGTTGCTTATGTTGACCCACTAACTCTTCAAATATTGACTTTTTTTTAAACCTTTTCTTTTTTTTTCACCATTTTTTCTATCTTTGACATGATTTCCTGTCAATCCTGGAATGAGAACCCGTAACATCATCGCCTAGCCCTGCCTTTGAGAGCCTCTAAACTCTGCTACGCTGCAAAACAAACCAAGCAACCAAGGCTGATGAAGGAGAAAAGTTATCAGACCTTAAAGTTACTTATAAAAGAACTTTTTTGTTTTGCATGAAAACTAATTTGTTATGTTTTTCCAAAACAACATTTCATGCTGGTGTTCAGTATGGCCAGCTTACCTTGGAGGCAAACGACAAGCAGGAAGCAGTGCCTGAAGAATATTGACAGTCTGGCCTCAGCATGTCCACTCATTAGTAGATGCAGAGCAGACTTTAAAGTTTCACTGTAAAAGTTTGCTTCAAACTCAACACCAGTTCTTCTGATTAAAACCTAACCTTTAACACAAGTTTAACAAGGAGCTCTACATTTAACACTTAAAGTTGCACAGTGCTAATGATTTATTAAACTAAAAAAAGGGGTCAGGGAATGTGTTTGGTAACCATTCAAACAACTATCAAGAAAATATATATTAAAAGGACATCTTCAATTAAAAAAAAAATTAAAAAAATTGCAGTTCTGAAGTGATTATCGACTGGATAATGCATTTACTTCACAGAGCCAGCACTGTATTTCAAATGTTGATAAAACATTGCCATATGCTGCTTAATTTACTCATTTCACTAGAGACGCTCACTCTCTCCAGGCAGTCAGATTCTGTTTAATCACTTCTGCAAGTCATTCCAGACACAGTCCAGGTGTTCCTGTTCCATCTTTTCTATATCTGCATATGTTGACATCAACAGTCTGTGAAACCCTTGGAAATATGAATTTCTCTAAGGCAGGGGTTCCCAAACTTGGGGTGGCGAGACACTGGTAGGGGGTCACTAGATGCCTTCAAGAAACTAAGAATATTTTCTCAACAACTTGAGCCCATTTTTTTTTTTTTTTTTTTTTACCATTCCACTGCAACTACACCAAAATTGTTATATTTTAACCTATTTCCATCACTTTTTCTTGCCATATTTTTGCTCCTTTTGCTACATTACTCCAATTTCTGCCACTTCTCCGTCATATTTCAATGCCTTTTCTGCTCCTTTTTCCACTTTCAGGACATTTTTGCCACTTATAAACCCTTGCCACCACTTTTCCCACTAATGTCACATACAGACCCTTTCCAAAAAAAAAATAGAATATCATGGAAAAGTTGTTTAATTTCATTTGAAAACTTTCATAGATTATAGATTCAGGGCCCGCCATTTAAACGAACAGAACATTGGACCCCAAATCATGACTGACTGTGGATATTTCACACTGGACCTCAAACAGCTTCCTCCAAACCTTTGGACCTCGATTCCCCAATGAAAGACACTTTACTTTCATCAGAAAAGAGGACCATGGACCACTGGCCAACAGTCCAGTCCTTCTTCTCCTCTTTTTTCTGCAAAAACTGAGAAGTAAATGGTGATTTCTTCACAGTTTAAAAAAAAATGTAATTCCTGGTTTTATGAGCTGGAAGCCCAAATTATGTAAAAATAAACAAATAAATTCTTGAAACAGTTTAAATTGTGGGCTTGAATCTATGAAAGTTGAACTTTTTGAATGGAATTATAGAAATTAAACAACTTTTCCATGATATTCTAATTTTTTGGAAAGGGTCTGTATGTTGACCCATTATTGTCACTTTTAACGTCTTTTCACCATATTTCATGCTTTTTTTGTTTTTGCCAATGTAACCACATCAGTTGTCATCCCCATTATTTACCGTTTTTAACTAATTATCCCTACTAATAATTCCAATACTTTCAACACTTTTTACAACTTTTTTATTATTATTTCAAACTTAAACATAACTACAATTAAAAAAATGAAAACTTTATTATTTTATCCATCAGTCGGAGCTCAGATTTTCGGTGATCGGGGAAAACAGACTTTAATGTACGTTCTGAAAAAGAAATCTGGCCTCTTTTTCTTAAAAATCTGGTCCCAACATGTCACAGAAATTCCTAAAATGCATGTTTTGGGACAATATCACACATTCACATGCTATTTTTCACCAAGAAACTGGTATTTGAATAGCTAGGAAAAGTTCTGCCAATAAATCTTCAAAAACTTGCACTATGTTATGTTTAGTATTATTTTTAGTTTAGTTATCCTGTGACTGAAAACAAATGCTGAGCTTCATCAGGTAAGTGTTGTGACCATTTTTGATTAAAGTCTAAAAATTAAGCAAGTCACAAAATATCCCAGTTTTCTCACAATGGGAGCTAAATTTGTGCTGTTGTGAAATACGCTTAAAAAGTGAACGACTCCAGTCCTTTGAGATGCTCAGTGTGACACGAGTGTGCACTTTTAAAGTCTGAATATAGGCAGTTGTATTAGTCTTTTATGAGGACAGAGAATGGTGTGTTTATAAACTAAAAGATCCTTGAAATTAGAATTTTTTTTTTTTTTTAATCCATGTCAAAAAGCAAATTTTAGTGTTTATCATCTATCAATAAAAAATCCAGCAGCATCATTTTCCTTTTGAAGATAATTTAAGTCACCAAGGTAAAATAAATTATAAATGTTTTTTCTTTTTTTTATTTATCTTAACGGCAAAGCCCTTTTTATCTTGACTGGGATTCAAACTGACAACTTCCTCGTAAGTGAGTTGCTTTCAAGGTTATTTTTTAATATTTTAATGCAAACGTGTGCCTTCTCTTTTTTATTATAGCAAATGTACAATAATTTACCACAAAATGTACAATCGATAATCATAATATTCAAATAATTGGCAAACAGATATATTTTAAAACCACATTTACCTGATTTAAAGAGAAATGTGTAGAATACTGGCTAGCGTACAGTGAATATTTTAGTATACACAGAAAAAAAAACAAGGAACAAATATCTAAAGAACAACATTGAAGGAGTAGAAAGTTAGACAATAAGCTCAATGCTAATGGAGCGTGTTTTATTAGATCCTCATATTCAGTGCTGCTGGAAGATAAAATAATAAAAAAGACTGTAAATGTTTTAAAGCCTATATAAATTAATTGTTTCCAAAAGATGTTCAGGACTCCAACCAGACAGTGAAATATATTTAAAAAAAAGGCAGAAAAAGACACACTAAGCATCCCAGAAATGGAGAGATCTTTGTCAGGTAATTTGCAAAAGTAAAATATGGGACATTGATATTTTAGGAGCTAATAAGGTCATAAATCATGTCTGGATATTGTGGTAAAAGTCTCAGACTGAAAGCAGATAAGTGTCAAAGATATATTTTAATGTTTCAGATTACCACCAGCCCACAAATAGCTGTAGAGCACATGGTTAGCATGCTACGCTATGCTAAGTGAGCAGTGGAGCAGTAATTAGACGTGAACTCTATTAGCTAATGACCTTCAGCTCCAAAACTCACGACAGGCTGACAAATGAAGGCCTTCTCTCTCTCTCCCTCTACACGAAGGCTCCCAAGGGTTAACGGGAATCAGGGGGTTGAGCGCGCACGTATCCAACAAGAAAATATAACTGCTCATTTCCCCCACACAATTATTCCAACAAGCTAATAGAAAACCAAGGTGTGCCAAGCTCCTGTGGTAGCTGAGCGTGCTAACAGGGACTTAGCATTGTTCTCCATTGTCACTATTGTCAGGCAGAATTAACAGGAATTATCGTAGCTCGTGGCCAAGCAGCACCAAGCAAAGGCTTATGGTGGTGTTAGCATTGTTTGTGCAGCGCCAATAAAGCGCTAACATTGTTTGCTTATCATGTACTAACCAGTGTTTGTGGAGGGGAGGCAACAGTATTTCTCACATGAGAATATCACCTGTGCTGCTAATGTAGAGATTATTATATATTTAACAAATATGTTCCTGAAAAACTTGAGTTTTTCACCTCCTTTTAGATCCTTATCTAATCTAATCTTCATATATTTACCATGAATGTTTCTTTTTTAACCATGCTGTCTTTTGATATTTTTAATTAATTTCGGTCTTTTTTTTTATCTGCCATTAAAAACTTTATTGTTCCTTCTTCCAGGATCACCAATTAACCATATTGGGGGATTTAGTTTCTAAATTCCTTCATTTTGAGACCACAATAAAATAATAAAAAAAATAATAATAAAATAAATAAATAAATAAATAAATAAATAAATTTATCCATTTATCTTACCGTGTCTGCATATGTCATCAAAGGTTTTCTTTTTTGAAATAATGCATTTTTTATATTGTGTTATTGTGAAGATTTTTTGTGTAATTGCTTGTGAGGAAATTCCAAGTTTTAAAGAAAATTCTTTCATCAATTTTTGATGAAAACTAAATCCTGAAAAGTTGGGAAAAGTGTCACTGACTGAGGCTTCCTATTGGCTGCTGAGTCCAAAATGAAACATGACAACCAATGAAAACTCAGGATTTTGCTTTATAGTTTGCTGTAAAAGGCACACATTCATTTTTAGTTCTATTTGTGACTGAGATTAGTTTTTACAGACAGTGCATTATTTAATACTAATAAGGGTTGTCAAGATAAATGCATGTTGTTGTTCGATCATTTTGCACAGATGATACATTAGAGAGTTGGGGCCCTGGGATCCAAACTCGCTTAGGGCCCCAATTTGGTCAGAGACGACCCTGTCCAAACTATTCCGATCGCTTGTAACAGTTTTCTTTCATTGAGTACGATTCTACTTCCTGTCAGTGCTCCATCTGTCTGTCCATAAGTGAGTCTGACAATTATTATCTATTTGTTAAAGCTGGAAAAGACAAAGTGAAAACAAAGCAATCAAAGTGAAAAAAAAAAAAAATGACAGAAATAGACGAGTGTCAGTCATAGAAAAAAATGATAACAGACAGATATCAGCAGAAATAAAAGATGACAGTTTGAAGAAATGTGTAAGTGTAAAAATGAAACGCTTTACAAACTCTGGGCTTTACTTTGAAGGTATTTAAACCTACAGTGTGTGAATGATAAAGGTAATTATATATTTATAATGTTATTACATGAGTTATAATGCATTTCCTGAAGCCTGATTATCTCAATGTATAAATACAAGTTATGCATACATTTATAAATCCCTATCTGTGCAATAACAAAAGATGAGAAAAAATGACTTTTATCTTTATTTTATTATTATCTAATTTTAGCAGGGGTGCTCCTGTTAGGTTCTGGAGAGCCCCTGTCCTGCATGTTTTAGATGCTTCCCTGGTCCTCCACACCTGGTTATAAAGGGTAGCTTGTTATTATGTGTTTTAGAGCACAGGAACATCTAAAACATGCAGGACAGGGGCTCTCTAGGAGGAGAAAAAACAACAATTGCTTGCATTTAGCTACAATAAGGTTGCCTGGGCATTTTCTTTGTCTTGTTTTGGATGGATCAATCATTTTTTTTTCATCTTCATTGATTTGACAAAAAGAAATAGCAGCAGACAACAGAGAATCCAACACGACAGCTCGTCTGCTCTAGATTCACACTTCTATCAGTTTCTAACATAAAACACGACTGTTAGACCTGAGTCACCCAAACTAAAGACACTAAAGTCACGTGATCAAGTGAGAAAGATCTCCTCTGATGCAGGCTTGACTCATCCTCCACATGACAATGAGCTGAAAGCTAAGCTGTTGTTTACGAGCTACATACGAGCAGCTTGACATTCACACACATTTCATAGTGCAGCTGTCAAACGCATTTTATTATCGAGTACCTCAAAGTGACAGTAATATTTTCCAGAGCCGTTCCCACTATATGGCCGACGTTTAAACACAAATCGCCAAAAAAAAAGTGTTTCCTTTCCAAATAAGAATAAAACCTTGAAAAGTTTCTGCCAGTGACACTGGTATCATATTGTGTGGTCATTGCATATACGTATAACATTTATGTGTGAAGTTTGCATGTTCTCTCAAGTGCTTTTGTCATACTCTGGAAAATAATTAGACTGAACTGAACTGGGGCTCAGCTGTGGATACGGCAGTGCTTTACAAAGCACATTCCCCACCAGCGCGCCCCCTAGTGGGGAATGGAGACATGAAAAAAAAAAAAACCTACTTGTTTCAGCAAACATTTTAGTCCAACCTGACCTAACGTTGTGTTTTTGTTATAGTTTTTAATATTTCATTGATTTCTTGCTCTTATACTTATCTATTTTATTGTATTTGGCAATTGAAAATTATAAAACAGATATACTGTTCTAGTAGGGGTTCTTATTATTCCTATAATTATTTTTATTCCACAACTCCTTTGTCCTGGAACTCCTCCTAGGCTATTAATGCAGCACTAATGACACGTATGTCATCTCATAGGGGCAATGTCAAGGATGTGCAGTCGCGTCATGTGTCAAAAAACCAAAACGTTGCTATATCCCTACGTATATTTATTGTACAAGTTTGATGCTTACATTTATGAAAAGCTCATATCAAGAGGAGTTTTATTTATTTATTTCCATGGTCCGAAACTGTACGACCTACCAGTAAAAAGATCGGTACGGGTCAAAGTTCATGACGTCACAAAAAACCTTTTTTCCCTATAACTTGACCACTGGTACCATTGAACAACATTTCTTTTCAATTTGTGACCTTGACCTTCACTCAAGGTCATATTTAATGTCAAGAACTCCTCAGAAAAGTGAACGAAGTGACACCTCCGACGAAGCTCAGCCAAAACAAAAAACATACTTTTAAAATACTTTTTTCCCTATAAATTGGCCACTGGTACCATTGAACAACGTTTCCCTTCAAAGTGTATTCAAGGTCAGTCTTCTGTTTTTCCTGCATTATTGCTTTCATTTTCTTTAGTAAAAACAACAAATGTGTCAACAAATGCAAATACAGCTTTGTCATTTTTGCCAATTTTTAATTGCCAAATACGTATTTGCCTTGCAAATACAGGTCTACATTTTACTTAAGTTTTTTACTATGACAGGTGGGGCGCAACAAACAGGAGGAAACTTTCATTTTCATGCCGATCTTCTTAAAAACCTTTCTTTATCGACAATAAAGATCATTAACACTAGACACAACACCTACGCACAAAGAAAGTGAGAAGCCTAAGAATGAAAAGAGCATTACATTATTATTAGACTGCATTAGATACAGTATGTGAACAAATGTGGGAACAAAATGTAACGTAGGACTAAAGAGCAAAAAGTAATGATCTATGTCGGCATGGAGTAGAAGAATAAACAAACTTTCAATAGTTAAATTTCCTTTGGTTTTCTTAAGCTTTTTGTCACAGAATACAAATTTTGTTTGATTTTTCCTGTATTTTTCACAACTGCACTTTTACATTTGTTTTTCGTGCAGGTGATTAGTGTCATTGAGTTTTTGTTAATTCAATTAATTTGAAATGTGTTATTTTTTTCAGGATTATTTGGGGGCAATGGGTGCAAGTGGGGCTTAAAAGTGCACCTTCATTCAAAGTGGGAAACACCCCCCAAAATATGTTCGAGAACCACTGGAATAAAGTGACAGAGTGTAAGTCGCCACATATGAAGCTAATTAAGTTCAGTGTTGGGCAAATTACTTTTATAAAGTAGTTATAAATGAGTAACTTCTCAAAAAAAGTGAATTACTTCTTCGTAAATATAGTTTGCCAGAGAAAGTAAATAGTATTGAACCTAAAAACACAACTGGTACACATACTGTAGGCCTTAATTCAAGTATTTTCTTCACTTCTAAAAGTTTCAACAATAAAAAGTGATAATTAAACATTTGAAAAACCATATTTGGATGTATGACAAACTGGATATTAACACTGATTTAGTTTTTGTTTGCCAAAATATCTCGTCCCAGTAATGCCAACAATCCCAGACTGCGCACACAAGGACTGCTGCTTGAATACACAACTTTTAAGCTGAAAAAAAAAAGCTTTGCAAAGAACCATCCATTTCTGAACAAAACAATAAATATACGCAGCGAGATCTACGAAGGCGTTTACAACAGTCTTTGCCCCTTGTACATTTTTTCACCAGACGAGAAAACATATGCTAAACCTCTACTCGATTGCATCTGTATGGATAAATGCACACTGTGCAAAACAACAAACTAAACGTTCAAGCCCTTTAAGATACATCAACAAACCAAGGTCGTAATCGTTGTCTAACACTTCCCTTTGAGGCTTCTTGCTTCCATGAATTACTACAACTAGGGGGGAAAGTGCACAGTTAGCAGGAAACATGCAGCTACAATAGCAAAATCAATGCTAAAGGAAGCCAGGTCGAAATAACCATAAGTCTTATTGTATTTCCAACTAAATCAAGAACCAGGTCAACAAACAATGACTTTTCAACTCTACCTGATTGTTTAGAGCAGTGGTTCTCAACCTTTTCAGCTCTAAAAACCCCCAAAATAAAGGTGCCAGAGACCGGGGACCCACACTGTACCTTAATTTATTCATCTGAATAATATCCACTGTTGTACAGGAAATGTATTATTATTTGTGCCATAGTGTATAGCAATCTTAAAGATGTAAATCTGTGTTTTAATCACAAATAAAAATGGGTTAAAAGTGACCAAAAATGGTGGAAAAGGTGGTGAAATGGGATTCTAAATTAGAGTTGACAAAAATGGACAAAAAAGTGGTAAAAATGGTTGAAAGTGTCAATACTATAACAATTAGTTTAAGTTGGCAAACAATGGGCGTGGCAAATCACGATTGTGGATACATTGGTAAAAAAAGAGGTTTTTATTAATGAAAGCCTGACAAAAAAAAATGCAAGCATCGCATGGAAGGCACGCCAAATAAAAAAAGGAGGAAAGATTTTAAAGACGTGGACAAGGAACTGCAGGATTTACATCACACCACTGGGAGAAGAGAACGGAAAACCAATCCTCATCAAAACGATGGAAGACTTGGGAAAATACAAAGGATCCACCTAAACAACAACATTACTGATGGTAATCATGGATATGGACCCAGATCTATATAAACACTGGAAACAAAACTCAGACTGTGATTATTTTACAGAGACTGAATTAAATGTGGAAACCAAGAGTGAAAAAGGTCTGTCATTTATTCATTTCAATTGCTAGGTGGTGGGGTGATTAAGGATTACATTAAATTTAAATTCAAAGTGTTTATTGTCATATGTGCAGTTAGAAACACGTTTTCCTGTACAAGAAATTACTACCTTGCTTATGAACTAAGATATAATAATGTGTTTATACAAGTTAAATCTAACAGTGGAAAATACAACACTGCCAATAGAACTAACAACAGCTGGATTAACCTTGATGTAGAGACAAAACAAGCTGCAAACTTGTTGGTCCAAAAGAGACATTCCCGAGTGGTGACATTATGGATGAAAAGGGAAAAACCTTCCAAACACCTTCGAAAGAGGAACTATTCTTGAACTGGAGGAATGCTAACAACGTCTGGCAGGGAACAAGGCCAACACGAACAACGATAGAGAGGAGGAGGAATAAAAAAAAAAAAAAAAAAAAAAAAAGGCAACACTGACTACAGATGAGAATACACAAAAAAAGGACTGTTCAGAACAACTCAAGAATGTTTGACCAGAGAGAAATGTAAACCCATGTAAATTTGCGATGGTAAAACAGGGGACGAGACCCAGATAAGCAAACTGCTTCTCTCGTCTCCTTTTTCGGCATGTACAAAAAAAAAAAAAAAGAAAAGTGAATGTAACCATGTCGGAAATAAATTGAATAAATAAATAAATAAAAAAATAAATATTGGAACAATTATAGTTAAAATAATAGAATAGAACCTTTTTTAGAATAGAATCAATAGAACAGAATAGAATCAACTTTATTGGCCATGTAATGTATGTTATACACACGAGAAATTTGACTTGGTGAACTGTGCTCTCTCTAATAATATAATAACAATTAACTAGAAAAAAATATATAAACATAAATATAAACAGTAGTTAGACTAATATGTGCAAAACTAAATAAAATAATATAACAAAATAATAATAATAATAATAATAATAATAATAATAATAATAATAATAATAATAATAATAATAATAATAATAAGATAATAGTGCAGTAGTGCAGTGATGAGTAGTGCAGGTGAACATTTAAAATAAATAAAATAATGTGCAAATAATGGGCATGACAAATTGTGAATGTGGTTAAATTGGCAAAAAACAAACATATGGTGAAAAGAAGTTAAAAGTGACAATAATGGGTCATCATATACAACAATAGGTAGAAAAAGTGGTGTAAAGGGTTTATAAGTGCTGAAAATGTCTAGAAAGTGGAAAAAACGTGTAGAAAAGGCATTGAAATTTGATGGAGAAGTGGCAGAAATGGGAGTCAATGCATAAAAAAGAGCACAAATATGTCAAAAAAAAGTGATGAAAATAGGTAAAAATATGATAAGTTTGGTGTAGTTGAAGAAAAAAGATAAAAATAAGTGAAAGTGGGCTGAAATTGTTTAAAAAAAAAGGCTGAGAACCACTGGTTTAGATGACTTTAAAGCTCAGAGGAGAATTAAAATGCACAGCGCGGTCTATTACTACGGGTTAGAACTGATATAGATTCACTATTGAAGCATGATTAGACGTTAATGTATATCAGCCCACTGGACACATGTTTAAATTCCCCACAAAGCAATTACATCTCATACACTGACTACTTGCTATTATCCATTGTGGGAACATTTGAAACCTCAAAGAACAATTAGGATACAGATATTATTCTCTGAGCTAAAGCTAACAGAGAAAACCCAGTAAAAGGAAAGACTTAAGAGACAAAGTGAAACTCAAATATTGACACGAGGCTTGAATATTTAAAATTCACACAAAGGCATCCATTTTTTCAACAGAATTATTACCTTGTTAAGTTTCGGCTTTTATTAATAAGAAATGATTAATTGCGAGACGCTACTCGTGGGTAGAACACATTTAAAAAGAGCTGAGTCTCTCTGCTCATTACCAGTGCTATCGTACCATCTGAAAAGCACATAAAGTAGAACAAAGTGTTTGACATTCAGGCTTTAGAAATGTTTAAATACAGGAAAACTTACAGCAACTTCTATAGTTTCACCACAAATAAAGGCAATATAATCTGAATCCTAATGGGTTACATTATCTTTTTAATTAAAAACTTATTAAAATGAAAAATGCTGTGAATTCTATGTCCACGTTAGAGAAACACTGGAGCTAATGTTAGCTTTGTTGTCTTCAATGTTTTCTCTACTAAAAAATGTAACTGTTGGTTTTGCTTTTTTTCTTTTTTTCAAAACAAGGAATTTATGATTGGCTATCGGCCCAGTAATGGTTATTTTTATAATTCTTGTTTAAAGCATGTGTGTTGATAATAAGGGCTTAAAAAAAAAAAAAAAAAAAAAAAAATTGGCAATATATCATAATATTTCACAGCGATCAATCCAATAAATGTCAAAATAATTGTTCTTCAATGCATTTTAGCTGGAAGTCAATATCTTTTATTTTCATAAAACAAATTGGAAATTTTTATAGATGTATGTGGTTACTTTTTTGTTTTTTTTAAATAATTTAGGAACTTAGAATCAATAACAAAAGTTTAACTTTTTTGAAAAATGTAATTTGACACTTTGATAAACATGCCACGTTTTTGATATTGGTTTAAAAAAATGAAATAAATTGTACTTAATACCATTTTATACTTGTAAATTTGTAATTATTCATATCGCAATATATCGTGATATATATTGTATTGGGTAGTAAAGGGATATAATGTATCGTGAAATGCATATTCAAATTAATTCAATCAGATTCATTGTAATGCACACCCCTAGTTAATATATATATATATATATATATATATATATATATATATATATATATATATATATATATATATATATATATATATATATATATATATATATATATATATATATAGTCTCAGGCTTGAGAATTTAGCATCATTGGACAAAGCATTATATTATCATTAGCTAGCATTAGCATTACCCCCTAATTAGCTAGCATTAACCTAGCATTAGCACTAGCTAACATTAGAATTAGCCTAGCATTGGCATTTGCCAACATCAGCATTAACTTAATATTAGCATTAGCTAGTGTTAGCATTAGCCTAGAATTACCATTGGCCTAGCCTTAACCTAGCAATGTAATTAGCTAACATTAGCCTAGCATTAGCCACGAAACAACTAAATATTTTAAAAGTTGAATGGTTTAAATCCGGTAAAGAATGGCTTAAGCTGTTAAATCTTTAAAACGATGAAATTTGAAATAATTAATTAATTAATACGGACATTTTTCAACCAAAAAAAATATTTTACATTTTTTTTTTTTATAAAAGTTACAAATCACAAAAATTACAAGCCACATTTTTGACGCTCAAAAAAAACAAGTGAATATTCATCCTCAACGGTTGAGTGTTTGTGTATTTGTTTTGCTTAGGACTGATTCCACTAAGATAAAATAATATATCATCATTGCTAAAGCATGTACATATAATTATTCATTGCAGAAGCTTTTTTTTTCCCCTTTCCAGCTTTATGAATTCACATGTGAGAGTGTAACAGAAACACACTTCCTCCTGTGTGTCTATCACAGAGCCATCTTTGTCTCCGCTCAATAAGCTCTGAATCCCTCAGTGTGTGTGTGTGTGTGTGTGTGTGTGTGTGTGTGTGTGTGTGTGTGTGTGTGTGTGTGTGTGATTGATGGAGCTGCAGTGCTGCTGCAGAGAGAGAGGCTGGGTCACATCACAGCATCGGTAAACGCTGAGTGGAGGGCACGAAGGGAAAGAGACGAGATGCTGCCACAGATAAATGTAAAAGACAGGGTGGGGGGGGGGGGGGGGACACATGTCAAACTCATGGTCCGGGGGCCAAATCCGTCCATTTAGAGCAGTGGTTCTCAAACTTATCTGGCTCAATCATCCCCTTCGTCATACTTTTGAATCCAAGTCCCTCCCTTATGTGTGACTACTACATTGTGCTATAGAGCATAATGATAGCGGAATGAGTGATAACACACATTTTAAATAATCTTATTTTGTAAATAAGTGGATAAAACAGTATTTAGTGCCTCCTGAATAGATTTATTCCTATAGTTTTTATTATGTATGGTCATCTCCCTCCAAGGGACCAAGAATGGTCCTTGTATTTTTAATTCATGTTCCAATCAAGATCATTTCCATCATCATTTTGTGTGTGTTTTGTATCATTTTGTGTGCTTTGTTGTCGTTTGTCTTTTCTTTTTATTATTCAGTGTATTTTTCTCATATTTTGTGTGTTTTTGTTGTCATTTTTGTGGCGTTGTTGGTATTATTTTAAATATTATATATATTATAATATATTGGTTGTCGTTTGGTTGTTTCTTATGTAGTTTTGTACATTTCTCTGTAATTATTCAGTACATATTCTGAGTGTTTTTGTTGTCGTTTTGTGCGTTAATGGTAATATTTAGTGTGATTATATTTTTTAACTTGTTTCCAAATATCTGGTAAATTTTCCTCAAATTATTGCCCGAAATTTCCCCAAATTCCCAAAATCAGGGGAAGAGTAGGGACTTATGTACTCGTATTCTTTATCATTTATTTATCATTCATACATCAAAGTACAAACCATTAACATTGAATTTGCTCTTTTTCCCCACAAAAAAAAAAATATGTGGCCCAATTATGTCCAAACTGGTCCATATCTGTGTTTGACCCCCTGGTATACCACCAGCTTTGGAGAGCATTCGTTAATTTAGAAAAAGTAACAACCACAAAGTTAGTTGGAGAAAACATAAATTATAGCAAACAACTTGTAAAATAACACAGTACAGCTTTGTAGCACCAATTGTTTATATATGAGACCTGAAGGTTCACAAGCTGTGGACGGATCAACAGTTCATTACAGAGTCAGTTCGGAGCCACCAATTAAAGTTTAGAATTTTGGAAAAAAGATTCCCATTCTAGGAAATGTATACTCCTATAGGTAAAGTTTGCACTTTATGGAGTAAAGGGTCTAAAGCAGCGATTCTTAACTGGTGGATCGGGACCCAAAAGTGGGTCACGGACAGCTGGTCAAAAATACTGTAAATAAAGACAATGTTTCTTATGTTGGACTTGTCTTTTATTTTGAAAGAACCTTTTCTTTTGACAGGCATGCTGTGAAATGCATGTTGCACAGGAAAATATATAGATTTATTTAAAAAAAAAAACATTACTATTATTTTTGAGAAACTAAATTTGGTTGGTTGAGTCCCCCCAAAAAAGTGGGTCAATTAAAATCTACAACATTTGCAGAGCTCAGTGTTTCTCAAAAGGGGGTACGCGATGGAACTATAGGGAGAAAGTAAAAAATAAACAAATTAAAGCATCATGAATAAAGGTTTTTATAAAGTTTATTTTAGTTGAAATAGATAATCATTATAATGATGATGTAAATTATTTATTGAGCGTGGCGAAATGTGGGTACCAGGGTGAGACCAGTTGAGAACCCCTGTTCTAAAGAGTACTGACATATCCTACTTAAGTAGAAGTAAAAGTAAGTCATACATAAAATACTGAAACACAAGTAAAAAGTAGCTCAATGAAATAGTATTCAAAGTAAAAGTTACTAGTTACTTTCACCCGCCACGTTCAGTCCCTGGTGCCCCCATGGCACATATGGAGTAAGGGGCCCCATTCATATATTGGTATGTATCAATGATTGGGTCGCAATATTTGACTCACAAATAAATGAGAAAACAACTTTCATGGAAATTGCCAAAAAAAAGGGGGGTGGGACTCCTAATTGAATTTTGTGAGGCATAATCATAATCTACATTGAATTACCTTTGAAACAATATATCACACGACTATGTGCCCATAAATTTGGAAATTACCGGAAATGGGGGGTGGGCCCCCGGGCCGCATTTAAAAAAAAAAAAAAAGGGCTCCGAGTGTCTCATCATATTAATTCATATTCATGTCAAACTGCATTCCCGATCTAACGAAAACTAACGGAGGAGTAGTCATTTGAAAAATGGGCCCCCCTGGTGCCCCCTGTGCCACATACGGGGTAATGGGCCCCATTTATATTTCGGTTTGTGCCAATGATTTGGTACCACCAACCGTCGTAATGTTTGACTCGCAAATAAATGAGAACTTGACTTTTGGGGGGTTTTTTTTATTTTGGGGCCCCAAATCAAAAATTAGGCTCCAAGCATTGATGCGTACACATCCATAGATTATAGCTCCCAAAGTTCAGCCCAATCCGTTAGTAGTGATTTTAACTAGTGTACACAACAACAACAACAAAGTGAGGGCGTTTTCAGTCCAGTAACCAGGCCTAAATATATGTTAGAAATATCTTCAGGGTTTGGAAATAACTAATCATTTACATCTCAAATACATTGATCTGAAATTCCTCCCAAGCAGCACAAAATATTTGTTCCTATATGCATGAAAAATATGACAAAATTGTACTGGCGCGAGAGGAACAATAGATTCAATAATTTACGTCACAGTTTGCAGATCCCTGTTAGACTTTGAACAAGACTGAGGTGTGAGAATAAGTGAAAAAGTGTGATTTCTTCACAAGTTTGAACAGAAATATGCTTACTTGTCAACTGAGAGGTTTCCCTGTCCTTTTTGCCCATTTCAAACTAACTGGCCATCTTATTTTGCCATTCTGCATGATGATAAGCATCCCATTATTATAAATCCCCAGAGACCTTGCTTCGGGAAATTGGCGTGTCAGCTGGATGGGAAAACCCTAACAATGAAGATGTTCTATGGAATGTCATTCACTCTGCTTTCACATCCTTTGCTGCTTAAGTACATGTACCACGTGTGTTTAAATATGTGGATCACATCTTTGTCGTTACCGTATGTCACCTGTGTAACGCCGAAGGGGAGCGTTTTAGAAGCATCCTTCCCTCAGAGGATAATAAAGAATACCTAAAATATACGTGGGCTGGATGTATAATGAGAAAGTGTTTCTAGTCTTTACTCTGTGAGGTGTACAGCAGTGTTTCTCAAATGGGGGTACGTGTAACCCTAGGGTTATGTGATGGCACTACAGGGGGTACTTAGAGAGAGAGTGGAAAATTAACAAATGAAAGCATTACAAATATGACGTTTTATAGTGTTTATTTTTAGTTGAAAATGATAATCGCACTGAATATTAACTCACAAAAAAACAGCAGACACACTGACTACATGAGAGACTGACTACAAAATGCGCAAAAATGACAGAGAAACATAAAAAACGACATAAGAAACAACCAAATGATTAAATAATACCAACAACACACAAAAACACACAAAAAGAGAAAAATATACTGAAAAATAAAAAGAACAGACAAACAACAACAAAATGAGACCAAAAACACACAAAATGACACAGTCAGTCCCACATCAGGAGGCACAAACCCACTGAGCAAACCGACGTTGAAACAACATTAAAATGACGTGATGGCTCGACGTCTCTGGCGGGTGCAGAGTGACAGTTTTTACAACGTCTTTTTCCAACAAAAACAACATCTTCTAGACATCCCAAGAAGACAGCATGAGAAAGATGACGTAGGTTGGATTCGAACCCCTGACCCTTTGCTTTCAAGCACGCCTCCTTACCCGTGAATCATTTTTATCCACATCATTTTTCAAAGGTGCATTGTCGATTATTTGAAATGTTTATCAATGACTAATGAAATACAATGACAAAATACAGCTTTAAAATACATTTTAACGACTTTTTTTTTTGCAGTGTAAGAGCATACAATACCATTCGTTTTGGGAGTATTGTAATGTTTATGCAATTTTGACATTCCTGTTGTGTGTGCGTTTGTTGAAATAACCTGACCAGACTTCTCAACATTGTTGGCTTGCTCAGTGGGAATTAAGGCTCGACATTTACATTATTTCTTAAAAATATTGCAGAGCATAATATATGAATGTTACTAAAATACACCGAGATATATACTTTGTGACTGTGGATAAAACTGAAAAACAAAGAGCACATACTGTACACACGCACGCTATGAGTCTGTGTGTGGGTTTGAATTGCATAAGGGAAGTGAGCAGAAATGGCTTCAAACGTTGAACTTCATATCGAGGTCGTGGTCATGACGTTCAGACCGACCGACGCAATATGAACGTGATCTGGAGGTTCATGAACGTCGGATGTTTAGTGGGAAATACTGTTTCATTCCACTTGTGTGTTGTCAATAATTCATCCCATCATTATGCTCTATAGTTGATTCAAAAGTTAGAGAAAGGCGTATTTGAGCCAAAAATGTTTGATAAACACTGGTGTACAGTACACAACATCTAGATATAGCAGAATATTTCAGGAACACAAGCTACAGCGGTTCTTTGCAGAAGGATAAACACAAAAGAGTCGACTCAGAGTTAGAATCGATGCCTGAGATTCAGCTGAAAAGACTCTAGGCGTAAAATGAAAGAAAAAAAAACAGTCCACAGAGTAGACGAGAAACAGCCTTTTGATGACCCGCTTGTTGTTAGATAGAGAGACAACCAATCAATAAGCATATTAGCAGGAGGCGCCAGGACTACCGTTGCTTCTATTTTACTAAACATGATAGTGCAGATCCAGGCAGTGTTGAGTTGGATTGCTTTCCTGTTTTGGGACTTTATGTAATACGTTTCCTAATTAGAGGAGATAGGATGCACCGATATGTCCCAGGCAGAGAAAAAAGAATAAACAAACTGTGGTACAAGCATCATTTTGAGAAAAAGACCTTGAGATATATTGTCTAGTGGCCAAGGAAAAGAAATTATTCTTTTAACCTTGGACAAAAAGAGGATTTGAAGATGATAAAGGCTAAATTCCCTATTGTTCGGAAAAACCAAACACAAATAAAGTCTTCAAGGTACAGCAGGTGCTTCTTTATTCCTTTGTACAATCCAAACTAGGACAAATGTACACACACTTTTACTAGGAAATGTTAAAAAGTGCAGTCCAATCCAAGTCAATCCTTACTTTATTTGTTAAGCGCTTTAAAACAACCACAGCTGACCAAGGTGCTGTACAGATGGAAATAGAATACATAGCAGCTCACATGAGATAACAAAAACTATGTTTGAAATACTAAACAAATTAAAAGGCATGAAACGTCAAGGATTGTTGTAAAAAAAATAAGATGAATAAAATAAATAAAAGTTATGCCTTGTCAAAAGCCGAGGACAGAAGATGAATCTTAAGAAGGGAATTAATAACAGACAAAGAAGAGTCCTGTTTAAGGCAGAATGTTACACAGTTTTGGAGCACGGTTCCCTCTGAGCTTATATTTAGTTTTTGATGTAAAGATTCACTCAACTCCCGATACGATTCACGATACTGGGTTCACGATACAATTCTCTCATGATTTATTTTACAAAATGGGACTGTAGACGAATGACTGAAAAATATTCCTTTTTTTGGGGGGGAAAACACTGTACTATTTTCCTTTTATTTTTCATTGTCAAATGAATCCCTTGATAAACTATTCAAAACAATGCAATTTAACTAAAAATAAATCTTGAATGAAATAAATAAAGGAATAATACAAATGAAGAAGAAGCCTATTAATTTAAATTCTGGTTCTATAGTAAACAATACAAAACTGTGCAAACAACAAACAACAAACTTTGCAAACAACAAAAAGTGCAACTGAAAATGCATTTTGTGCCTTAACAATTGGATAGCAGACAGAGCTAATAGAAAAACGTGACTTTTACAGATTTTCACGTAATATTACAAATATTTTTTCAGTGCTAAAGGGGTAAGGAATCATTTATGAACATGTTTAAGAGTAGAAAGTGGCCAGAAAGAAAGCAGTAGCTGATTCCGCCCGCCGCCAACACTTCTGAACAAGAGAAGGATAAATATATAGTGCCCTCTGCTGTTTAAAAAAGTACTGCGATTCAATTTTCACAGCATGGATGTGAACCGTGATACCTATGAATCGATTTTTAACTGCCTTACAATTAATCGTTACATTCCTATTTAAAAGCAAATAAAATAATTTTAAAATGGATCCAAAATTGTACAGGCAACCAGTGGAAGGAGGCTAAAATAGAGGAAATTCCATCATATTTACTAGGGATGAGCGAGTACAGCATTATCTGTATCCCATGTCAATTATATGTATCTGGACTCGGAGTGGGTGGGATTTAACCCGGAAGTGGAACGGGTTGTCTTGAACTGGGCGGGGCTTTAACCGGTATGTTATTTTAAGCATGCAATTGACATGCAAAACTCCAATGACCGGCAGAGAGAGGGCGAGGGAGAGAAAAAGAAAGAGAAGCTCCGACAGGCAGAGACGCAACGCGAGTCGCACCACGTCTCAACGAACCCACGTTTAACAGAACTCTGCTGGTTAATAAGGAAGTACAAACCGAAGTAAAAACAAACCTGCAGGTGAAGAAATCCTGAACGTTAACGGAAAAAACCCGTAAGCCTGATTGACGGAAAGACGGAGCACGCAGAGCGAAGGTGCGAGACACATTCAGTGACAGCAACACATCTGTATGTGTGTAGGGGAGGGTCTAGCCTATCACAGAACGCAGACACAGACAGCTATCCAATGAGGATTTTCATTCAACCTTAACACAGATATTGACTCGTATTACTCGTATAACAGCTAACACTGAATCTAGCTTTACTCCATGTCATAGTTCATCACTTTTTAAATCTCACTCAAGTCTGTGGGAAACCTGTTCTTGTATTTGCAACTGCAAAGTCACAAACCACATCCTTTTTTCCTGGTTTTCCGAGCATGGCGTTGGACAGATGGGTCGCTTGTAGCTCGTATAGCATCCAGCAGCTCTCCCACGCTTGCTGTTTAACTGACGCTAGAGCAGATCGTTTATGACAGATCCTCAGCTGCAAACAGCAGACTGTGTGGGGTTGGACAGCTTCTATTACTGCAGCACACATCAATATCTACATGTACCCCCCCATTACCCTCCCCGCAGCTAGGTTAAGGAAACAGGAGATAACAGCAAACATTTATACACGTCATCCCCCACATGAGTCTGTCTTATGTACGTGTATTCAAAGTTCTGGTTCAAAGTTCTATATGTAATCATCTCCCTCAGGAGCCATGTGGCTTGGTGCTGCACTGCAGAATGACTGACATTTGTAACTCTTATCTCACTCACATTCTTTCCACTCGAGCTATTGAAGACAACCTGTTTGTACATGAGGGAAATGCATGGGAAATTATAAAATTTAACACTTTTGACAGCTGTAAGAAAATAAAAAAACAGCTTTTCCGCAAAGGTGGAGTTCCAATATGAACCCAAACGGCAAGTAAACTTAGCATTGTGGCATCAGGTGTTGTTTAGCAGAGGGAGGAAAAGTACAAGTTTCCAGTACTTAAGTAAAAGTATAGATACATTACTTGAATTAAAAAAAAAACGAAAAAAAAAAAAAAAGTGCAAATGCTCAATAAAACCCATTGCAGCTTTGAGTTTAACACTTTTAAAAACTTTAAAATGTTAACCATAAAACTAAGTGACCTGCCTAACAGAAAAAAACAAACAAAATGTTGTGTCTTTATGTCGCGGCATCATCTTCGCAGGTCTTAAAAGTGGCAAGCTGATTTTTAAAATGTAAGGAGTAGAAAGTACAGATATTTGCTTAAAAAAAGGAAGGGGTAAAAGTAAAAAGTCATCAAAAAAGTAAAAACTTAAGTAAAGCACATATACCAGAAATAACTACTTAAATACTGTCACCTCTGTTGTTTAGTAACATGTGATTGGTAAGCATCAACAACTCATGTTTACAGCAGTAAATCTGTTTATTGTAGTTATTAAATTGTTGATAGATAGCTAGATAAAGTGGTACGAGAAATATACCAACACTGAAAACCTGTTTACATGACAACGTTTTTCTTCCCATTCTGTTTTTGTTTCCAAAAAGTTCTGCATTCATGCGGCAACGTCTTCAAAACTATCTTTCTTAACGTGAGACCGCGTGAAACCTAAAAAACGATGTAGAACACATGCCAGGCCAATAGATGGCGGTGTGATTTTGCAATGAACCATAATAAGCAGATACGCAGAGAGTAGAGCTTTAATCGGACCTAGAAAGTTAAACCTAACTCGACCGAACCCTAATAAAGCCAATCTCTCTTTAAGTCTGAACCCATTGCAACCGACACTATTCAAATCCCCTCAGCATCCATTTGTTTGTCTTTCTCGCGCTTATCCAAACACATCACCTGACCATTCATTCATCACGTAGCATCTGAGCCGAGTCTAACCAGAGTCTGTGTTCAAACGAAAAACATTAAGCCAGACCTCAAGTACAAGTACAGTATCTAAAGCTCTAAAGGTGCATTCACACCAAACACAAGTTCAGCGACTCTGGCGACTAGATTACATTCAAAATCAATGTAAATGACGCGACACTAAGCGAAGTCAAGTGAACTCCCTTCAACTGATTCTAGCGCCAGTTGAACATTTTGAAGTTTTCAAGCGACTTTGAGTGACGCTGTGTCGGGACATCCAATCAGTCGTGTGTTTCTCCCTCTGTCTGCAGAGGTGAGGCTGCACTGAGAGGGCTGTACACTTCCTCAACTTACCGGGGCCAAAATGAAAGTGGAATACCTCTTGAATGAACATTTTAAATTCTCAGTATATTTTGAGTGAACTCATCCTTTAGTAACTCCGTCAGTTGATCATTTAAACCGTAAGTACAAGTGGAGCTGTCTAAGATAAATGCTGTAATTTACGGTCAGAGAAGAAGTGATCAGCCCTCTCAGTGCTGCCGCGGGCTCTGCAGACACGCACTATTCCCTTGTCGTAACGTCATTGGAGCGATGAATTGATGGAGCGGCCAAAAAGCGAGACTGTGTTCAAGCGACTCATCACAGGCTTCAGGTCGCGTTTGGTGGGAACGCACATTAAAGCTGCTTTCCGGACTTTCTGAGAAACGTCTCGATGTCCCGCCCTAAACAGCCTCACTTCCTCCCACTGACTCTCCCGATCTACCAAAAGCCACGACTAATTTTCTGCATGCGCATCGCAGAACATAATAAGGTTGCATTTATATAGGTCTATGGGTCAGATATGAGCCAAAATCATATTTACCTGTTTCACATTCACTTTGATTGACGGTCTCAAAAACAGGAAGTTGAAAACTATTGGCTGGGCGCACTCAGCGATCGTTTCTATTTGTATAGGGGTCTGTAGGACGAAGGAGGGACTTATATACATTAATGTATATGAATAAGCACCGGCAGTAGACCTTAGTAAAAGACTAGTTAGGTATTCTTCAGAAGCTCCAGATATCATATATTTAAAAAAAAAAAGTGAATGTAACCATGTTGGAAATAAACTGAATAAATTAAAAAAAATAAATAATGCAAAACGCAGCCAAAATAAAACAGAACTTTTGTAAACAGGGCCTAAATTAGCCAATTTGCTATAGCACGGAAGAAGCAGAATTTCATTAGCATTTTCATGTTTCCTGAAATAAAATGGTAATAAAAGACTATAAATGTAAGACTGTCTTGTTTAATGCACACCAGACGTCCACACACTCACTCACTAAATAAATTAGGACAAAGTCAAGAGTTTTAGTAAAACTTTACTTGAAGATTTAAACATAAGCCTGACATTATCTGTCATTAGCATGGATAAGGTGTCATGAAGGCTGTCATTAAGTGTTCGCTAAATTATGACACCTTTGTTGGCATTTTATGAGTTGGGTGGGGTTAGGTATAGGGTTAGCCTTAGGGTATTGAACGACACTCTATGACAGCCTTCATGACATCTCATTCACGCTAATGACAGGTGTCATGTTATAATAATGACAGCGTAAAGTCAGCCTTTATCTATAAAACTTCAAGTAAAGTGTTTCCTCCTAGAGTTTTTATCTTTGTGTCTGATGCGTTGATGGCAGAGTTTAAGGATTTATTGGTTCCTTTAAGATGAATGCTTCACTCATTAGTGACTCCAGCTGGAAACCGATCAATTACTTCTTTGGACACCTAAAGTACTGATTGTTAAAGTTCCCATCTCTCATCTTTATGAGGCCATGATCAATCTCTGTCTCCTTTTCTGTCTGCACTTCGCGTCGGGGGGATGTGAAATATGACAGATCTCAAACGCGTGCAGATTACGGTAAGAGGGAGGGAGGGGACACTAAGTCATTTTAGTTCAGGGACCAGTTTAATCTCAAGTGGGCCACAGATTTTATATAGGTGGGGAAAAGATAGATAACTAACTGGATGTTTGGTAATTTATACAATAATTCACGTTTTCTCTGTCATTTTACTTTTTTCTGTGGGCCAAGTTGGATGCTCTACAGCAGTGTTTCTCAAATGGGGGTACGTGTACTCCTAGGGGTAAATGATGGTACTAGAAAGGGTACTTGAGAGAGAGGGAGAGGAAAATTAACAAATTAAAGCATTAAAAATATGGGGTTTTGTCATGTTAATTTTTAGTTAAAAATTATAATCACACTGAATATTACCAGCAACTCACGAAACGACAAAAAACCCCACAAAATACTGTAAGAGAAAAAGATACTAAATAATAAGAACACACTAACAAAATACAACAAAATACACAAAATGACACCAAAAACACACAAACTAAGAGAGAAAAATCATTTATTATTACCAGCAACACACAAAACGACAACAAATACACACTAAATGAGAGGAAAATACACAAGATCACGACAAAATACACAAAAATAACAGAGAAACATACAAAACGACATGAGAAACAACCAAACGACACAAACACACACACACACAGAGAGAATAATTTAAATAATACCGACAACACACAAACATGACAACAAAAACACACAAAATAAGACAAAAAATATACTGAATAATAAAAAAGACAGAAAAACAACAACAAAATACACAAAACGACAACAAAAACACACACACTGAGAGAGAATAAATTAAATAATACCAAAAACACACAAAATGACAACAAAAACACACACGCACACACACACACACTTGATTAGAAGATGAACTGAAAATACAAGGGTCAGTCTTGGTCCCATAAATGATAAAAAAAACTCTTAAATAGCTTAAATACTGTTTATTCCACTTATTTACAAATTGAGATTCTTTAAAATGTGTGTTAACCTCATTCATTCCATCATTTTGCTCTATAGTGATTTTTTCACAGAATTCTGAGCAAAATGCAGTAGTCGGACATAAGAGGGTACTTGAAATCAAAAGTAAGAGAAAGGGGGTACTTGAGCCAAAAAACTCTAATCTAAAGGGCCGGAAAGACGCTGATGTTCAAATAAAATGTATTATTATTATTATTATTATTATTATGCAGCATTTAAGGCTAGAAATCAAGCTAATGCTAAAGCTAAGCTAGCACGGCAAAGAGCCATCGGGCTGCAGTTGCAAACTTGTATTACTACTAGTGTGGAATTATTCTACAATATTCAGTCATCATGACAGTTGAATAGACCATCCTAAGTCAATCTACTGCACTAATTCCTCTCTTTATCTTTATTTTTATTATTCTTTATCCTTTATTTGTCCCTTATCTTTATATTTATCACTATTATTATTTGCTGCTGGCTTGTGTTTTTGTTTTTTTTTGTTCTACGCACCGACTAACAAGTCAAAGTCCATGTGTTGTTTTTATTTAAACTGTACTCATCAAAATAAACCTTTCTTCAAAAAAAAAAAAAAAAAAAATACCATCATATACCGTGAAACCGCTATGGTTTCTTTTAGTTTTCAACCAGTTTTATTTCATTCTGTTTCTCTGCACTTCTCTTACAGTTGTGTTTTTTTTTCCTCCTTGTTGTGTCAGTATGACAAAACAAGATGCAAGGCCGTTCCCGTCGGCACCGTGGATAAAACTGTTGACTCCATGCTCGTGAACGCAGGACCTCTTTCTTTGCGTGACTGCAAGCGTAAGGTGTTGCCTTTTTGTGTGTGTGTGTGTGTGTGTGTGTGTGTTTGTAGGATTACTTGAGCATAGCGTCAAAGCCCGAAGGAGGATTGTTCTTATATAGCATTACTGTGCAAAATCCCACACAACAATAAAGGTAGCGCGCAGAAATCCGAGTGCCTTCAAGGTAAATGGGCTTGTGTGTGTGCGCGATGTGACAAAGCAGTTGTAAAAATATTCTGAGTTTTTTTTGTTTTTGTTTTGTGGCGTCCTCATAAGCCTGACTGGTTTTATTCATGTTAATGCATTGCGCTGTGGCATATAGATGAAGAATTCAGGGAGGAAAGGCAATAAACACAGTTCGGTATTTTTATTTTTATTTTTTTTTAGTACAAATCCAAAGTTTAACATGCTTCCCTCTAGAGAATCTGAATGTTTCTAGTGGCATGCCAAATAACTTTATTGCAAGAAGTGTATGCATAATTTATGTAATGTTACCCAATGGGGATTTAATGCTTTGCCATGAGATCATTTTCTTATCCAATAGTTGTTTTTAAGAGGGACCTAAAAACGGGAATGTTACTGCACTGAAGTACTTCTGTCTGAATACATTAGCGTCTTAACAAATACATACAATTTATTTATTTACTTTGCAGAGCTTCGTGAATATTGGATTTCGTCAAAAGTACTTTATGGGTTTTGATAACATTTTAACCAAATATTAATCTTATGCCGTGAAAGATTCTATTAAACATTGAAGAATACTGATTCTGGTGTGTGTTCACCATTGGCGATATTTTAAAATGTGCATCTCTTCATAATTGACCGATCTTTATTAAATTTGACTCGGTTATGTCAGGTTGGTTCCTGAAATACCCCACCAAGTTTTATCAGAATCAGAGCCAGAATAAGCAGTTCATTTTCATAATGGGGTCACTCATACATGTGGACCTACAGCATCGTTGGGTTAATGGGTTAAAAGTGACCAAAAATGGTGGAAAAGGTAATTATATTGGGATTTTAAAAACCACCGAAATTTGGTTAAAAATTGCAAATTAGAGTGAACACTTTTTACCACTTTTTACATCTGTTTTCGACCAAAGTGTCAATATTGGCTTAAAAGTGGCAGAATTGTGAGGAGGGGGTTTGGGGTGGTGTAATTTAGAAACTAGGAACAATTGGTTTAAACTGGCAAGTAATGAGCATGACAAATCGTGAATGTGGTTAAATTGGTAAAAATAAGCATGAAATATGGTGGAAAGAGGTTAAAAGTGACAATAATGGGTCAACATATGTAACATTAGGTGGAAAAAGTGGTGGAAAGGGTTTATAAGTGCCGAAAATGTGCAGAAAAAGCATTGGAATTTGATGGAGAAGTGGCAGAAATGGGAGTAATATAGCAAAAATACATTAAAAGGAGCAAAAATATGACAAGAAAAGTGATGAAAATGGGTTAAAATATAGTAAGTTTGGTGTAGTGGCCGAAAAAGGGTAAAAACATGCAAAAAAAAAAAGGGCTTTAAAGCGTTCAAAAAATATTCTTAGTTTATGACCATGTAAGGAGAATTATTAACATTATTTGCCAATTATATAGCAGTCTGTAGCTAAAAGGAGTTTAATAGGCATAACATTAATGTATATAATCTTACAAATGCTTGATAGAATAAATCATGTAATTCATGTAATTTTAGTTTGGTGTAGTGGCAGAAAAACGGTAAAAATAGGCAAAAATGAGCTCAATTTGTTAAAAAAAATATTCCTAGTTTCTTGAAGACCCTCTCAGTGTCTCGCAACCTTAAGGTTGAGAACCACTTTCTAAACTACAGGACAAACAACTCAAGATTTGTATTTATTCTAAATCAACCTAACTTTATTTTTGAGGCTCAAATGAAAGATTCAGATGAATCTAAGAGGTACGACCTCAATGTACAAGTCATATTCCATCTGTTTGCTTAGAATTTGACCAGAAGTATCTCCTTTTTTCTGAAAACCATATCAATCCCTGACCCCAAAGTTTATTTTTTGAAGACTTAAAAAAAGTGATGCTACAATTCCACAAAGACCTCATGTTTCTGTCCTGCACAAACACACCGAGCACCCAGAAAACACACTCCACCTGTGAACCAGGCTCACTCAACACCGCCAGATACCACAGCACGCTGTGACTTTTCCCTGGTGTGGTTAGAGCACTTCTTCTGACAAACCAAACGTCCAGAGAGAAACCAGCTCTTACAATGTGACAACTTCATGTCTTTTGAAAGTCAGTTGATGCTGTGAATATTAGTTTATTTACAGGAGGATCATCAAATACAATAACGTAGAAAGTTAATAATTTATGTTTAAACTTTAGATCATGTTTTTGTCGAAGCTACTTTATTAGAAATGGCCAGGGGGGTTTTGGTCATGTTTGTGTAAATTAATTATATAATGATATTGATGATCATGTAATATATTATTTATATTTATTATTTATTTTTCATGCACCTTTTGGGGGGTTTTGAACCGTGTTTGGTTAAAGGTAAAACTATAGATGCTGGTATTTCTATTGTTTTTTAATATCTTCGGGTTAAAAAGAAAATCAAGGGTTTTTACATATCCAGTAGTTCAGGGGTTCTCAACCTTGGGGTCGGGACCCCATTTGGGAGCACAATACACTGAGAGGGGGTCCCCAGATGCCTTCAAGAAAATTAAAAAATCTTCTTTTTTTTTAACACTTGGAGCCCCTTTTTGTTTATTTTTCCCATTTTTCTGCAACTACATCAAACTTGCCACATTTTAACCTATTTTCATCACTTTTTCTTGCCATATTTTTGCTCCTTTTAATGCATTTTTGCCACTTCATCAAATTTCAATGCTTTTCTGCACATTATCTCCCACTTTCAAGACATTTTCAGCACTTATAAACCCTTTCCACCACTTTCCCATCTAATGTCACATATGTTGACCCATTATTGTAGCTTTAACCCCTTGACGCTGATTGTTGCAAATTTGCGTCAAACCGCTTCTGCTCCAAATGCAGCCAAAATAGCATTAGCATTTCTCCACTGCCAGTTGATGCATTACCAATACATACCTAGGAACCTTTTGCAAGCATTAGTTTCTCATAGAACCGGTCGGAGGGGACGCTAGATCCTGTTCCTGTTGGCGAAGCTGTACTCGGGCTACACCCACATTTTCGGAGTGCAAACTTGTATAAATTGTCTGATTTGAGGTAAGTTGTGCCAAGATAAAAAAATATGTACCGTCTTATTGTGTACTTGTATCGCTGACATAAGAGTACCTATGACAAATATTTTTGGAGACATTTGTCAATTTTGGTTCCTCGCTAATTCGCTACATTCGGGCACAATGGCTTTGTTCCCCCATATTGGTTGCAAATATCTGTATATATAAATAATAATAATAATAATAATAATAATAATAATAATAATAATAAAATGACTGTCATTATATAGGGCAATAACTCCGAGAAAAATAATTGAATTTAGTTATCGTATCTTAAGCAGTTTCTGAGAAAAGCTTTCCATTTTAACTTGGATGGATGGACACACGGACGGAGCTCAAACCTACGTATATCCCCCTTCCGCTCTAGCTGTAAAATAGCTCACACTCACACGCCTTTTCTTTAAAAACTGCCATTCTATCTGTAATCATTACAGAAATAACATGGTGAGTTATAATTTCTGTTCATTATTTTTCTGTAGAACTAAAAATGAACATCCTTCGTTGGAAAGCGAGCAGGAGGTGACAGTGGGGACAGTGATGAGGAATACACTTCTAAACCAGGCGAGACACGTTTGTGCAAAGTTTCAGCTTGTTTGTAACATTTATGCAGAGCCGTTTAATAAACTGTGTGAACTGTGCAACCGCACAGGGCCTTGCACTACTAGGGGGCCTCGCGTCTGCAATCCTGCTGTCTTTTTAAGGGCGGCAGTAGCTCAGTCCGTCGAGACATGGGTTGGAAACGGGAGGGTGGCCGGTTCAAGTCCCAATGCGGACCAAAATTCTGGTAGCTGGAGAGGTACCAGGGCACTGTCGAGGTGCCCTTGAGCAAGGCATCAAACCCCAACACTGCTCTGGTGCGCTCCCTTCATTGTGGAAGCAGCCCCACTCTGACATCTCTCCATTAATGCATGTTCACAGGTCCTGTTTGTGCATGTGTGTGTGAGAAGCATGTCCTTAAAAAAATTACAGTGTAACATAATTTCCCTTCAGGGATTAATAAAGTAATTAAAATAATTTTTTTTTTTTTTTTTACTTAATTTTATTTTTTATTTTTTTTTAAATAAATTCATTAGTTATATATGATTTCTGTAAATGTCACATAAAACTATACAGACCCTTTCCAAAAAATTAGAATATCATGGAAAAATTATTTCATAGATTATAGATTCACATCCCGCAATTTAAACGATTTGAAGTATTTATTTGTTTATTTTTACATAATTTGGGCTTCCAGCTCATAAAACCTACAAAAACAGGATTTAAAAAAATGTTAGTACTGTGAAGAAATCACAATTTACTTCTCAGTTTTGGCAGAAAAAAAGAGGAGAAGATGGACTGGACTGTTGGCCAGTGGTCCATGGTCCTCTTGTCTGGATGTATAATCTATGAAAAGTTTAACTTTTTGAATGGAATTATGGAAATTAAAGTACTTTTCCCTGATATTCTAATTTTTTGGAAAGGGTCTGTATATATAAAAAATCAACAAATTAAGCAAGTTTTCATTGTTTTACGTCATTACGCAGCGCCTCACTGAAGAAGGAAGAGGTGGGAACGCTAATATGTCTGCTGCAGGTGAACAAGACCAGTTTCGCAAGCACGAATCGGGTTCTGAGAATCACACGTGAATTTTCTCTTTTTTCTATTACAACTTATCAGAATTTGCCCTTAAAGAGGATGTCCCGCTAACACCTGATGAAGATGTTGCTCCGACAGTGAAGTATCGCTGTACCTTATGGACCTTAACGACCTTAACCCTAATGATCCCAGCATTTAGCCTGTGCATCTGAACAGATAAAGGACCAGTCAACGTCTGACTTTGACTTCCCCGTGAATCAAGAAAAAAGACACTTTTCTGATAACTTCTATGTAAGAAAGTTGGTGAAAAAGCTCACAGAGACTGACTTTTTTATATGAAGCAAACAGATTATGTATTTTTGTTTTTGTTGCAAACTGTCAAATGAGCTAATAATGGCAATAATGATTAGAGACATTTGAGTGATCTGCTGAAACACATTTGCGCACCTCCATGTTACTGTGTGGGCTTGTCCTGCTGTCCATTAAAAAGGACAATGCATCCAAACTGGATTATAAACACCTTGTTGCTGAGTTTGTGGCAAAGAAGACGAGGAGTATTAATCTGACATGATCTGTTTCTGCGCAATGTATGCATGGTGAGTCCATCTTTTATTTTTGGAGTTACAGTATGTCAGTAAATATTATGTTGTTGTGTATATTTGCAGCTATTTGTTGTTTCATGCACTGGCAGCTGTCCAGGGGACTGAATGTAAAGCCACTCATTGCACAGTTGATTTTGTTCCCCCTTTGAAATAAAAATCAAAAAGTCATAGCTGAGCCTATGTGTATGATTATTCTGTTTTTGTTATTGTTATTGCAGTCGTGCAGTCGAACGAGAATAGCTGTGTACGTGTCGCTGATATTATTCATGCGCTGCTGCGCAATCGTGCATCCATGTCAAGGACCAGGGCCTTGCACCCCCTCTGCAACAGCCCTGCATTTATGGATGTAACCAAGTGTACATATTGGTCTGTTTTTGTCATTTCTTTTTTCTACACCAGGTGATGAGAGCAGCAGCACCACCAGCAGCAGCAGCAGCAGCGCCAGCAGCAGCACCAGCAGCAGCAGCAGCAGCAGCAGCAGCACCAGCAGCAGCAGCAGCAGCAGCAGCAGCAGCAGCTAAGAGTGTACTGATGACAGCGCTGCAGCTGCTGTTCCAAAAAGAAACGTAAGAAAAGCGAGCCTGGAAGACTGTAAAGCAGCAGAACTCTGCAAAGGAAGTTCCAGTTTGGAAAGATGCTCTTCCTGACGCTGACTCAGGGGGACTGCTCATTCACTATTTCAGAGACTTCTTCGATGCTGAACTTTTGGACAAGATTGTGGCACAAAGCAATCTGTACTGCACACAACACAATCCAAATTGTGCCCTCAAATTAGATCACACTGAATTGGAGCAGTTTCTTGGCACTGTAGCGTACAGTATATGAGCATTTTTCATTTACCTCGCTCAAAGATCATTTCAGTGACAACATGGCACCCAACAACGATCACAGGCTTAGTTATTGACTCACTTCTCCCCAAATTTCAGGGTCTCCCTCAAGACCAAATGTTGTGTGTTGATGAGCAAATGGTTCCATTCAAAGCCATGAAGATCAGCCCTGAAACTGTACATCCCTAAAAAATGTTGTATCCCCACAAATACAACATGTTTTTGCCAGACTGTGTACAAATGTGCAAAGTGCAGCGTTCATCTGTGCCTCAACAAAAACAAACAACTGCTTTTGGGAATTTCACAAGTCAGCTGAAGTGAGTGAAAATACATCAATGAAAGAATCTTCATAGCTGAGATGGGAACAGGTGCTTTTTTTCCCCCATAAATGCCTGATGTTGCTAATTTGCATCATACCTACATTTTTATCTATTTTATGTGCTAAACTCAAATTAACCCTTTTCACCAATTTTCCCATCTAATGTTGCATCTGTTGACTCATTGTTGTCACTTTTAATCTCTTTTCATCATCCATCCATCCATCTTCATACCCGCTTATTCCCGTTTAACAGGGTCGCGGGGGTCTGCCGGTGCCAATCTCCGGCTCTCATAGGGCGCTGGGCGGGGGTACACCCTGGACAGGGCGCCAGTCCATCACAGGGCAACACAGACACAGACAACCATTCACTCTCTCATTCACTCCTATGGGCAATTTAGAGACTCCAATCAACCTTACGGTCATGTTTTTGGATTGTGGGAGGAAGCCGGAGTACCCGGAGAAAACCCACGCAGCACGGGGAGAACATGCAAACTCCACACAGAAAGGACCCAAGTCCACCCCAGGGCTTGAACCCAGGACCTTCTTGCTGTGAGGCGGACGTGCTAACCACTAAGCCACCGTGCGCCCCTCTTTTCATCATATTTCATGCTTATTTTTGCCAATTTAACAACATTCACAACTTTTCATGCCTATTATTTGCCAGTTTAAACTAATTATTATTATTATTGACACTCTAATTTGCAACTTTTAACCAATTTCTGTGGTTTTTAAAATCCCATTTCACCACCTTTTCATCCATTTGGTCACTTTTAACCCATTTTATTTCTGATTAAAACAAGGATTTACATTTTTAGGATGACTATATACTTTGGCGCAAATAATAAACTTCCTGGATAACTAGTGGATATTATTCAAATAAAATAAATGAATAAATGGACCATAACTATGCTGACTTCATGGATGGGCCTAAAACATTTGCTGGTCTCTGGAACCTTTATTTTTTGGGGTCACGGGCTGAAGAGGTTGAGAACCACTACAGGAGGGTCTACCTTGT
The DNA here is from genome assembly GCF_900634775.1 of Gouania willdenowi. Lineage (NCBI taxonomy): Eukaryota > Metazoa > Chordata > Actinopteri > Blenniiformes > Gobiesocidae > Gouania > Gouania willdenowi. Next base: position 24,641,044 of record NC_041063.1, on the reverse strand, counting down.
TGAAGTGAGGGTCATGCTTCTTGGACTTCCTCATTTTGTCTACAGCACCCCTGAAACTGCCAATAAAGCACTTGGACATTGTAACTAAAAACAAATTTGTTGGCCCATGTTGGCTTTGTCAGCAACTTTATTTGTTCCAAGTGCAATGCATTGATTTTGTCATTTAATAACGGCGTTCCACTGTTTAGCCTGAGAGTATACCAGCATGCAGAGAAAAGGGACTGTGGGATCACTCTAATTGTTTCCAAGGGATACATTGAGCTCAAGGTAGAAATACGCTGTGGCTAGCAAAAAAAAAAAAAAAAAACCTCAAGAAAAGCACCACCACATTCTACACAATCACTACTGGAAGAATAAATATTTATTCTTTACTTTATACGTGCATGCTAAAATAAACAGTAACTTTTTGCAACATTTAGCAACAAACCACATTTGAAAAAACGTACGTGAATTTTTTGTTATTTTGACCAGATTTACAGTGAAATGTGTTAAATGTAAAATTTTAAATGTAAAAGTAAAAAGTAAATTAAATGTTAAATGTTAAATGTAAATGTAAATGTAAATGTCGTGGGTGAAACTAAATATTTAGCTAATATGCAAATTCACCAAAATGAGCTTTTATGTTTCTACTTTACATTTACTTAAAGGTCTTTTATCATGCAAATCAACTTTTTTTTAGCTTTAAACCTTGCTACAATGTTTATTCCTTATCAAAAACACCCCCAAAGTGTTATTGGGATTCTTTCCTGCACCCAGAGAAATCCTCAATAATCCTGCTCTCTGAGCTGCTTCTCTGCCTTCTTCTGAAAAACGAGAGGTTCAGAATTCTAGTGACATCACCAGGAAGTGCCTGTTGCTGGTGCCGCCCCTCCACAGTGAACATACACGCCCATTCTCTCTGGTGCTAGAGGCATGCGAGGGGCCGACATCCAACATCTGTTTGGATGGTCATTGTCCTTTATTATCCAGTCTGCACAGGTAAAAGAAACAGTCTTTGATAATGTCTGGTAACTGAAAATGCGCGTTCGACCGTGAAAGTCCTCGGAATTTGCTCAAACTTTCTAAAGAAGAGTCTCCTCGCCAGAACTGGTTGGAATTTATCTCTGGGAACACGCGACACACGGCACTCACACGGGGAGAGGCAGCGCTCCGAGAAACTGTGCGTCTCAACTTCTGCGTTGAAAGAAAATACTGTAAGTCATATTTCCGAAAAAAAATTGTAATTTATTTTTGTTGTAAATTGTAAAATGTTACCCATATATGGCTGTAGTTGATTTTGGAAGCTCTTAGTATAGCATGATATAGGACCTTTAATTCATTTGAAAAAATACCATTCTTAATATAATTCATATAAATAATAATAATATACATTGATTCTAACATATTACTGTTAGTTTCATGTCACAGATGTTAGTTCTACCTCAGGTATGTAGTGTAAGTTTTCAGTGAAACGGTCCCAAACTTTAGAGACTTTAGGTTGGTTCTTCTTCTATTGCGTAATTCTTCTCCACAATGTAAATGGTGAAACGACTCAGCATTTAATGTATGGTACTGCAGCAACAATAAAGCAGAAAGACTTAATCATGAATTTACAAATCTCTTTAATTATATTTTTTTCTTTTTTGTTTCTCATAGTAGAAGGCAGTAATAGTTCAATTTTAAAAATACATATTAAGAGTTTCATGTGTCACCCTTCTGATATGGTTTTCACTTTTTAAAATTGCTCTTTTCAATGAATTAATTTAGAATAAGATAAAATTCTGTTTGTTTCTTTTGCTTTTTTTTTTTTTTAATTCACTATAATGTTTTATTTCTGAACCACGTACTTAATAACTTTGAGAAACTTCACTTTTGGAGTCAACATCCCTCCCTCCAAGAATAAACTGACCTCTGAATTCACAGATGATTAATTTCTGACTCCATTAACTTGAGAAATGTTCAGCAGTGATTTAATCAGCGACATAAAATCTACAAATTTGGGCAAAAACGTTGAATGTTTATCGAGAATAACACTTTCCAGCTCATTCATCATCACCAGTTTGCATCTTCTTGTGCATGCTGACTTCGAGGTAGGGGCCAGTGCACCTGAAAAAGCTAATAAAATAACCTTTTAAATGAATTAGTGTCATGAGACGCTTGTTTTTACTTTGTTAGCTGCAGAATTGCTCAGGGACCGTATTCACAGTTGAGAGGACAGCTGTGTTTACATCTGACACCTTTAATAATGCTACTAGCTTGATTTTGCAGCCTGGGTTCATTTCCACATTTGCACATAATTTACATATACACGAATATTACCTGTCTCCGCTGTTGTCAGGGTTACTAACAGGACAACTACCACCAAAGCATCATTGGAATTCAAAGTGTGCAAAACCAGAACAATAAGAACCAGGAAATTATAGCCAGAGGATCATAGTAATTTTAAAAAAACCTCAGCTCTTTATGGTAAGACAATAAAAATATATACAAGCTTGGGGACATTGGCACACATCAAGGGTACAGTTGTTGCTATTTTTAAAATATTCCTCTTATTTTTTTAGTCCCATTTTTACGGCTCAGTGCAAGAAAATGGTGCATTAGAGATTTTTCATTTGTATTTTATAATCGCTCACCAACGCCTGTGTGAAAAAAACATAAGGATGACATCATGCTGTCGTTAGCAGTCATAAACAAAAAGGTGTCATACAGGCTGAATTATGACACCTTTGGAGCTATGTTGGCATTTTTTGGATTAAGTGGAGGGATCTAGTGGAGGTAGGGTTAGGGGTAGGGACATTTTAGATTAGATAATTTCCTATAAGAGTAAATAAAAATAATTTAAACAAAATTAAAGAACAAAACTTAAAAAAAAAAAACATCTCAATAAAACAGGACCAGGACTCAATAAAAAGAGGTGGAGAAGAAGAGATTATCACCCAATCCAATTTAAAGAAATAATTCAGATTTGGATATAAAAGACAAAGTCGAAGCCAAAAGCAGTCGAGTGGCAAAAATGTTTACAAAAAAAGAGTAAACAGGTGACAAAAAGTAGCTTAAATGAGCAAAATGTGGCAAACAATAGTGAAAAAAAGCAAAAATGTGGAACAAAAAGAGACAAAATGTAGGGAAAAAACCAACAGGTGGTATTTACATGATGTCACTAAATGTAAATTGAGGAGGACTACCTGAATAGAAACACGTCCGTCATGTAATAAAGTGAAACTGTTTATCATCCCATGGATTAATATTGTATAATCTCACGCTTTTAAGCATTAACAGTGTCAGCAGCTTCCTGCCTGTGTTCTTTTCTTCCAGCTTTTTCTGCAGCAGCTTTTGGTCTGAAATATTGATTTTAATTATTCATATTCTTTTAAGAATTATTCCTCAATTGTGACGTAGGTTGCTCTAAACAGTTTCTCTGTGTTTGTCACTGAAGCACGCACGTAGCCAGGCTGAAATCACCTTTCTTTAAGTGAATATATTCACATCCTTAACGAAGGCGGTCACATTTTTCTTCTCCCGCTCTCCTCCCTATCTGTCCTTGCTGCCTGCTTGTTTTGTCTGCTGCTATTAGGAGACTCTATGGAAGTGGTCAGCTGGTCACTGAATGCTATTTATCAAAGTTTTTCAATGAAAAGACCAGTCCGAGGTGAGCCTGCGTGCCCTGATGGAATGTATCCAGACGCAGACACGATGGATTCCAGGGAGGTCTTCTGTTTTCCATTGAGGACGTCGAGGATATCTACATGATGGAGTCATGGCAACAGGGATGCTGCTAATTAGAGCTGGCGGCAATCTGATCTATCGTAAAGTCTGTATTACGTTGGCAGCCGTTTTGGGAAGGCTGCCACTCATCACTGAAGGTTTGGGCAGAGCAATGAACTCTCAGACTTTCATGAATCGATCTTCGTAAGAATGAAGAGGATGTGTCGGCCAATTGTTTGATCCCACAAGGACTCCAAGGCTACAGCAAAGAATGCTAGTCTGTAACGAAAACAATTCACTATCACCGATTGGCCTCCCTCAACACGATCTCTGTCCGCACCCTCTCCCCTCTGAACCATAACATCTGACTGTATCAGAGGAGAGCAAAGTTTATTGAGTCTTCGCCTTCTCCGCTTTGGTTTTCACCTAACCTCTACTCCCCCCCCTCCAACTCATGTTCATGGAAGTGTGTGGAGATGTGCCTACTACTGGTAGCATGCTGCGCCCCCACCCCCAGCGGCTGGATACCCCCGACCAGTGTTGTGCTCCTTACTGAAAAAAATAACTAGTTACCGTTACTAGTTACTTCATCCACAAAGTAACTCAGTTACTATTTTGATTACTTTCACCAAAAAGTAATGTGTTACTGTAAAAAGTAACTTTTGAGTTACTTAGAATTAAAGAATGTATTATTTATTTTGGGTCATTTGTGTCCAAACAGCTTCATATTAGTGTTGTAATAATATAATAATCCACTGTTGATCAACTGCTATAAAACAACTATAAATGATGTGTATATAAAGCACAAAACAGCTGCTCAAAAATTAAAACAGTAATTTTTCAGCCTTAGCACAGTAATGTAAAGTAAGCTGTGCATATTCCAGATGCAACTTCTGCTGTTGAAAATGCTTATAAAAATAAATGTGGAAAAACTAATTCACAGAATTTTTCTCAGCTACACAATGCTAAACATATCAGGCTAATGAGCTACTGTTAGCAGTGACTCAGCAGTAGCGACAGGCTTCATATTTACAACAACATACCATGCAATAGTTTAGCTGACCTGTCCCTGGATAACAGTCACAGTCCTTTAAAATCCAGCCGCAGCGTTAGCTTAGCTTCACTGATACATCTTTTGGAGATAATAATACGTGTATTTCCACTCTGAGAAGTATGTCCCGCTCCCGCATTGACTCGCCATGGTTGGCGCACGTGATGTAAACAGAAACACGCTGACAATGCTTCTTCTTCTACTGTTAAATATGTAGCGCCACTGTATACAGGAAGTACACTGCAGCTAGCAAAGTAACGGACAAACGCACCATATTGTAACGCTAACGGCGTTATTTCTTTAGACAAATATTGCATTACAGTACGAGCTACTGTCAAAAGTGACATTGGGGCGGTAACACTGCCCCCGACCCATGTCCATCCCGTGTGTTGTCTTATCTGTGTTTTTGTAGCTGAGAGGTTTTTTCCTGGTTCTGTACTTTGTTTCTCCTTTTGGAAATTCAGTTCATAATCTGTTTTTTTCCCCTCACCTTTCCTTATGTTGTTTTCCCATTTTTCATCTAAATACGCCCTTGACGACCCACAGTTCTCCCGTTCTTGTCTCCCATGTTATTTGTTAATGTTCTTCCATGTTCTCTTTTGACGAGATGATAATGAAATTTGTGGAAAGCACTTTGTGGTTTTTACCTGTGAAAAGCACTCTATGAATAAAGCTTACTTACTTACTTACATAATAGTACAGCTGTCCTCTACAGGACAATGTTTGGTTCGGTGAAGCTAACAAAGAGATATCCCAGATATACTTATCAAGCTTCACACAGCAACATTTATTGGTCAAAAAAGGAAGCTTAGTTGGCTGAAAAGTGGCAAATTATGGTTACAGAATTGACGGAAATTAGGAAAAAGGGGACATTTACTGGCAAAAGGAAGCCAAATCTGAAAAAAACTAAAAAGTGTTGGAAAAGGGGCCAAAATATAAGACAAAGGAAGTTGTAAAATGGCCAAAGAAAGACAAAAAATGTTTAAAAAGTTTCCCCCTGATAAAGCTGACTTATTAACAGATTTATCATGGTTTCAGTAAATTAATGTAATAAACTTAATTGGGAGTCAACGGTTGCCCTCACTATTAAAATCGCTGCATAACCCCTGGCGTGATGTCAGCCTTTATGTAAAAAACTTCTTGTAAAGTGTTCCTGAAAGTGTCTTACCCAGCAACGGGGTCACAGTTGCCCTAAAACTTTGATTGTGCTGAAACGAGTGGAACCCGTATCACATCACTGATATGTGTCCTTGGCTTTGTTGTGGCTCAGAAAACTTTTCTGACTCCCTTGCTCCTTATTAGCAAAACCACAAAAGTGCCCCAAACCAGCAGAATTCAAGATCAAAACCTGCTACAGTTTCTCCTCATGCTTTTCTCTCCGTCCTGTGCCTCCATAATTAGTGCACACATTTGTTGGGTGGAACCAAACCCAAAGAGAAGGAGATATCTCATAAAAAAACAAAGAAAACCTCACACACACAGAGCTTTTTTTTAATTTCTCATTATCTGCTGACACCACATCTTCTGCACTCTATTCCATCTGCCACTCTACTGCCAGAAAAAAAAGCTCTCTTTTCTTCCACCATTGTCGTTTTTATCGCTTCCCCTGAAGCAGTGAAGGTGACGTGTATTGTATTTACTTGATGACATGCAAAGTTGAACGAGGACGTTTTATTTGAGGAAACTAAATGTCTTTTTGTGTTTATTTTCTTGCTGTGTCTGCCACTCATCTCTTGGCACTGATTATGGTTTAGTACAATCCTCTTCTGTAAAGCCAAACCCTGAGGCGCGTTCGGGAGATACTCAGAAGAAGGCACAGTTGCATTCTTCTGAACATTACATTTGTTTGATTAAAAAAGTGCTTCAAACTATCTGGTTCATGTTTTAAATTCAGACATGGGGAAACTGGTGGTGCAGGCACAAGGGCCCCTCGGTCTAATTTTGTGCAACCCCAAAAGTAAATCTACAAGATTACTCCCAAAACACACAAAATGACATAAAAATACACAAAAAAACTGCAAAAATACACATAATGATTCCAAAACACTAGCCTACAAATGAATAACTGAAAAATATTAATATTTGTATGTCTTCCTGTATTGCATGTAGTGCCACTTTTATGGTTTAACTGATCAACTTACGAGGTTACTAAGGGATGGGTTCACCCAGAATGTAGGCTTATTCAATCAGTTAACCACTTTTGTTTTTATTTTTCATTATTATTAATGAGTACATAAATGAGTACAGACAACAGAAGCCAAGGGTTTCTTAGAAAAGTATTTAAAATAAGTAAATTAAAAGCTAAATTTGCGGAGGCGGGTGCTGTGGGCTGAACCAAGGAAGAGAACATCGGAGGGGGAGGGGCCTAGTCCCCTGGGCGGAGCCTCATCCCCTTTAGTAAAACAGCAGGAAAATGGCTGCTGGCAGGAGATTTAAAGAAAATTTGAGAAACACTGGAGGCATGTTTTTCAGGAGGGAATGAGACACTAACATGATATAAAGCTTGAAGTGATTTTTACTTAACTCAGTTTTACTCTACTGCTGCAACACACACAGCTCAGCAACCTTGCTTCTACATATGTGACAGAACACAGCTCCACAATGAGCCACGAACAAGTGGTTCATGCATTTCTTAACATCATTTATTCATGTTCCAGAAGATAGCCTCCATTCACCTCCTCAGCATCCACGTGTGCGTCTTTCTCGTGCCATTTCAAACACATCACCTGATCGTTCATTAATCTATACAGTGTCTGAACCCAGTCCAACCAGAGTCTGTGTTAAAAAGATAGAAATTAAGCCTGACCCCGGGTTTGGGTGAATACTGTATATAAAGCTGTCAGTAGGAGTGTAGCACTGTGATTGTCAGAATCTGAATATGTCTTCATTGATCCAAGTGACTGTGAGGTAAATCAACACTTTGTGGGAGAAATTCAGTCTAAATCCAAAGAGAGGTGCACACGGACACTCTTACTTGTGTTGGCTTATTTTGGTTCATTGCAAAAACCATCTATTGGTCTTGTTTTTATGCTTCCTGATGTCTTATGTAAACACAGATTGTTTTAAGAATGTTGCCGTGTGAAAGCAGAACTTTTTGGAAACAAAAACAGAAACAGAAGCAAAACATTGTCGTGTAAACAAGGCTTTAGTCTTTCTAACGTTTGTGTCCTTCAATAACACGTAAGAGCTAATGGCAGAAGACATTATTTAGCATCTATTTCCCACGAAGCTCAGCTCAGTCGGCGTTTACAGACACGCCCACTCATGCATATGCATTGAGGCCCAAAAACGGCCCGTTTTTAGGAGCGGTCTGAAAGTGACTAAAACTAAGGGTGTGCCCCGATCCAATATCGATATCGGATATTGGTCCGATATCAGCCTGAAAACAAATATTGGATATCGGATTCAAATTTCCAATTTTTTTTTTTCATTTCATTTTTTATTTAATTTATTCAATTGTAGAATACTGTAGCTATTATGTTGAAGGTTAAAATGTATGCCTACTGTTGCTGACTATTGTTCTCTGTTTCATCACTTGATCAAGCCTTTTCTACTATTCCACACTACAAAATAATTATATTTGTTTCTATTAAAGGAAAAAAAAATACAAAAAAAAAAGTGATAAAAGTATGAACGATTCATGTTGATATCGGATCAATATCGGTATTGGCCAATACGCAAGGTTGCAATATCGGTATCATATCAGAAATGAAAAAGTTGCATCGGGACATCTCGAACTAAAACTCCAGAAAACAGGCGAGTTTGGGAAAATAAATCTCAAATACTATGTTTTTGGGATTCTTAGAACAATTGGAGATAATAGCATAATACTGGACCTTTAAACAAAGTAAAATCTCTGCATTAGTTTGGAAAATCTACATATATTTTGCTACAAAACAGCGGATAACTCTAAAGCCTTACAGTGTAATCTGTTGGTTTGAAGCAGGAACATAGACTGAGAGCAACAGACGTCCAGGACTGGAGGAAAATCAGACATGCACAGTATGTCTGCCTGTGTCCGACATGTATCATTTAAAGTGACTGTTAATCCCGAAACACATGTATATGAGCCTAACGTGGTGATGGGTGGTAGTCCCGCTGGGGCCGCCGTAATGGAGAACATGTGGTAATAACAGTGATCTATCACAAGTACTGCCAAAGCAGAAGTTGGAGCAGCATGGGGGCACGAGCGATGATAAAGTGGACAACACTAAAAGAAAACTACATCTTGTTTCTCCTTAAGGACACTTTGCTACTTATACAAGCATAAATTCAAATAAATGTGATTTATGCAGACCAAATGTTCGTCTCTTGGGGGGGGGGCCTTGAACACTTGAGGGTGACTTTTGCATCATAAACGCATGTTGGCAAAGTGAAAACATAGATACGTACTACTGTAAAAGGGAAGGGGAAGAATTCCTCCTGTGCGTTAAATATAAGAAAATACACAAACTTTAAAAGGTCAAAGTGAATGGACAAAAAAATACATCTATTTACACAGGATTTAGAACATGTCTGCATCAACCTTCCTTGATAACATTAGAATTTTGAAAAAAACAGATTTAGTTAAAGTCACACAGTTCAAATTCAGTCATCTCCAGCAATGTTCTTGGATGTGTGTTGATACAACAACAAAAATCACAAATATGTCTAAATTTATATTTCAACAGTACATTTCTGTCTAAACAAATCAATAATAATGCATTAATAGTATAAAATTCACTGTTATATTATGTTATTGTATGAACTTCAGGCAGCACATTGAAGATGGTGCAGAGTAGGCGGCGCGAAGAAGGCAGCGCAGGAAAAGGCGAGGACCGTTTATCGCTGCTTGCGGCTATATTTCCTCTTTATTTTCCCCATTTTTTGGCCAATTTTAGTCATTTTTCACTCCTTTCTTGCCACGTTCTTTGGGAACGTAGCGGACCGGGACAATGCCTGGTATGCCAGATGGCCAGTCCACCCCTGTTGGACTGTACTAATGTTTGTAAACTAATACAAACAGATTTTATGTAATCAATGTGCAAGACCACTTGGTCACATGAGTTCCTCCCATGTGACAAAATTGTAGAAGAAAACTATAAATACATACAGTTTTTGTTGAAATGCATTATTTTCAATCATCGTCTAAATGTTGTCACTTAAAAAAATGTTGTCGTCAAAAACTGAGGAAACGAAGTTGACACTGGTTTATGGAAAATAGTAAACATTGTAAATTCGTGATGATAGAATGAGGCATCTTTTCACTCCTTCTTTCCAACAGATGGCAGATGGGATTAGAAAAACTTGAAGGTTTTTAATGATTGCTGATGAATTACTGCTGTCAGATACTTCATCATTTAAAAACTCTGATGGGAAACATCCTCTTTGTGACAAGGACAGACATTTAACCAGAAAAAATGACGGTGATGATGTTTCCAAAGAAATCGTAAAGGAAGATAAGTGGCAATGCCGTTTTTAATTCATCTGTACATAGTTTTTTTTTTAAGGGTTTTTTTTTTCTACTTCTTCTACCCAACACATGGTCTTTCCTCTAAGGCAGTTTAAAATCCAAGTGATTCCAAAAATCTCCAGCAAACCCAAGCTTTGTTCTTAAGTCATGCTGTGGGTTTAGTTGCTGGCTTTGGTTCTTCTCCAGTATCGCTAACCTCCTTGTCTTTTTTGCCTGCCTTTTCCCCCAAATTCTTCTCTCTTTGTACATTTAGCCGCATAATTCTTTCTGCAGGCAAACATTCAGTCAAGAATTTCAATCACGATTCCAAAAATCACATTCCTTATAAATGTGACAAACCGCTCGAGTGGACTTTCATATTAAGAGTGTAAATAGCATCGTATACTGCTGGTAGAGGGAATTCAGGGCATCTAAGATATTATTGCTAAAAATCCCTGATGGGAATGAAAGAGCATCTGGTTCAAAACAAAACTAATGAAGAACATTTTCTAAATCTGACCTCTCTTTTCAGTCTTAAGGACAGCAGTTTGAAAAATGTACTTTATAATGGTTTTGCTACAGTGATTATATACATCCCTTTAGCCTCATTTGGAGGGCCAAAGTGGAAAAAGTTATTTCCTGTCTCCCTTGTTATTCCACATTTTGTAAAAAGTCATCTCCAAACAGGTGCGTTGTGACTCCTCCTCCTGACAATCCTGGCTCCTCCTACCCTATAACAATGTGAGCTACGCCCTCTTAAACTACCTCACAGGTAAAACAAACAGCGAAGGCAGGTTGATATTACAGTTAATATATTTACGTTCAGTATGTAGATAATTCAGTGTATAGATAAACCCAAGAGCGCTCACAACAGTTCCACTTTTAGTAGCAGTTATACCGCCTTGTATCGCATTTATGGGATGATCTGACGTGTTTGTGAGCCAATGCAAACACAGCGGTCGGAAAAAACGATGGACTATTGTCTAAAATGGACTAGTTCTGTTGTCATAAGGGGCGTGGAGGACAAGAAAGCGACATAGCAGCTCATGTGAGTGTTTGAAACAACTCAAACAATCTAATAGTTCCCTGTGGTGCAGCCCAGCGGTCACTATCAGTTCCATTTTTAGTAGCCGTTATATTGCCTCGTATCGCTTTCATGGGAGGATCTGACGTGTTTGTGACCCAATGCGACGCAGCGGTCGGACAAAACTATCGTCTTAAATGGATTATTTCTGTGGTCAGAACATGTGAGGAGAAAAAGGAAGACTGTTAATGGTTTACTGCTGCTGCTGTGATAAACACACACACACACGCACACACACACGCACACACACACAGAGAAGCAGTGCATATGCATGAAGGCCCAAAAAACAGCCCTTTTTAAAAGCATCATGAAAGTGACTTTTCAGAGCCTAAAACTCCAGAAAACAGGTTAGTTTGGCAAAAATAAACCTCAAATAATATGTTGTTGGGGTTATAAAAAGCATAATACTGAACCTTTAACAAAACAGAAAATACCAGGAGGAAAAATTGAGGAAATCTTTGGCGAATTAGAGAAAAAAGTAAAAACCAGTTCCAATTTTCTGCTACTTATCTATTCTCTAGTACGCTTCACATTTCACTTCTTGCTTTTCCCTCTCCAACAATCACACTTCTTCACTCTCATTTTATTCAATGCCTTTTTCTTATGCTTAATAATTTAGTCCAGCAGTTCCTACAGCACGTCCGTCCTCACCTTGATCATCCCAGCTTTATTATTTCTCCTCTGTGGATCACACTCTGGTAACCAGGGGCCTACCCTCAAGTTTTAACCACTGCTAAAGATATGTGTTCAATCCCAAATATTAAAACATGATATAATACAGAGTCTCTACTGTAAAAAATATACAGGTGAAAACTAGTTTTACTCCAGAGGCTCCGTTTTGACGTGAAAAATGATAAGACGTGTGTTCAGATCCCACACATCCACATCCAGCCCAACATAATACAGAAAATAACTCCAAAATCAAAATGTCAACAAAAGCAGACAAAGTAATATCAAAAATACATACAGTTTGGACATTTTTTTCAGATTTTATCTTCTTTTTCTATCCAATTTTTGACATTTCTTTGGTTTTTTTTTGGCCACTTTTCATCCTTATGTCCAATAAAAACCACTTGTTTAATTTTTCCCCGACATTTGCCTCTTTTTGTTCCACATTTTTGCCATTTTTCACTATTGTTTGCCACATTTTGCCCATTTAAGGTACCCTTTGCCATTAAACCACCAAGTTATTCTTTATTTGTCCGTTCTTTTACCACTCTTGACTGCTTTTGGCCCATTGCACGTCCCATGTACAATATATTGATATTTTCATTAATTAATAAAAACAAAAAGTATAACGTTTACATTGGACAAAATCCAATCAGAACTAACTTTCTTTTTTTAGACGGAATTTATTCAAAAATACTTTTGTTGTGTGGAAAACCATCATACCATCCCATATCATTAATTGATTAATGTGCATTTAATCTTTTTTAAAAATGCATAAACTCTTATGGTTTATAATTTAGTCGACTATATCTGTAACAGATGTAGACGATTAAAATATTGACGTACCTGAAATAGTCCAGATGACTAATTTTTGTCAAAAACAAAGTTTCAATTAAAAAGCAAAAAAAAAAAAACTGTTCAAATCAACACAATCACAATGTGCTTTATAGTCAAAAACAAGTCATCTAAATGATGACTTGTAATTAAAAATACAATATACAAATTCAGAATAAAAGCTTAATAAAAAAACATTTAATTTAACATAGAAATGGAAGTGAACAAAAAATCTTTAACAGAATTCCAAGCAAGACGTTTGAGTTTCAGTCTTCATTCTTTTGTTCAATGATTCAGTTTGTTAGCGAAACCAAAATAAAACATTTATTTCCAATGACAAAACAATTTTACTTAAGAATGACAAAGTTAGTATTAAATATTGATGCACACACACACACACACAAATACACAAAATAGATAGAGTTGGATGTTTTTTTTTTTTGAAGCATTGAATACAACGCGGCACGCTATTATATATTAATGTAGCACATCGTCATTTTGCTCCACAGCCTCGCCAAGTTGGATTCATTATTTACAGATACTTTCAATAATGAACACAAAGTTTTCATTTTAATGAGCCTTCTGGACCTGTGAGGGTTGATGGATGTAAAATGATCTTTTACTGAACGCTAAACCATGTCTGCCATCACTGATTCAACTCTCAGCTCATTTTTTGCATCCAGAGAAATCCAGAGAGACGAGACGTGACCACAGATGCTCTGGAAATATAAAAAGAACTATTCTGATTAAAATGACCCTCAAACAAAACAGAAAAATTCAAATCCCTAATGGGGAACCGAGGTCACAATCAGAAATACTTTATTTATCCCAGGAAGAAATTACTTAGAATACATCAATTATTAGAAAAGGTAAGTAAACAAGTCCATTTAAGAAAGTAATTGAAGAAAAAAGCAGGAGCGACTGTAACAGGCAGCATGCACAGTGGCACATGCACACTATATATAACTTTATAGATATATATATCAACAATATCTAAGCAATAAGTGGCAGATACCGAAATGTAATTTGATTCATTAATGTTTTGGCCAAATGTTTGTTGGTGAAATAATTAGAAAAAAATTGCAGGATTTGGGGAAAAAAATGGTTTCAATTGAATTATTTGGTAATTTAAGCAATAATTCATGTTTTTGCTGTCATTTTCACTTTCTCCTGCGGACTGAATCGGATGCCCTGAAAGGCCGGATTTGGCCCCTGGGCCTTGAGTTTGACACGTGTTTTAGAAGGTGTGGATGTTCTAATCCAAAGCCCACTTTTTCCTACAGGCACATGTTTGGGGGATTTTTACATGACTTGGACTCAAGTCACAAGTTTGATGACTTTAGACTTGAAAACCAATGACTCTGTAGACTCGGGAAGACTTGACTTCCTGCCCTTCCATGACAAAAGATTTTTTAGAATGTATTTATCATTAATGAGCAATAAGTCTGCTCAAACCTCTGCTGGACGGCATTCTGCCATCCGACTTTGATTGACAGATCCACCTTAAACAAACTGGCAGCCAATCAGGAAGCACTTGAAAACATCAAGCTAGGCAGAGATGTGCGCGCACTAGCAGAGAAAATAATTCCAACAGTGACATCCTTTGGATTTAAAGATCATACCATTATTAATAATTGATTTGGAAAAATTAGACCTTGTTCTACTTCCCAGTATGATTATTGTGGGAACTTCAAAAATGTTAATATCTAAAAAGATACTGGATTGATTCATTTATAAAAGCATAACGTCAGAATACATCACTGTTATTTGACAAATATGTAATCTGTTCAAGTAATTAATTGTTTATATCAGTTAGATAAATTGCACTAACTGTGGTACATTATGTACTCTTGACATGTTAAGACTTGTAAGTTAAGGGCTTCTGACTTGACTTGGACTTGATTGTCTTGACTCGGGACTTTAGTGACAAGACTTGAGACTTACTTGAGGCTCTAGAAGCAGTGACTTGTTCCCACCACTGGTGATAGTGTCCCATTATTACTACCCATATGCATGACTGCATCTAAGGAATAAAGAAAGTAAAAGTAGTCCTGAAATGTCCATGCTCTCTTTATTTTGTCCAGTAGCTGTAAATAAATCCCACAAAGTGGTGATTTCTAAGGAAATTCATATGGGGATTAAAATATTTTAGTCATAGAAAAATGCCACTTTTTTGTAACACTCTCCTGCAACTGTCCATGTGTCTAGGTTAGTGTTTCTCAATGGGGGTACGTGTACCCCTAGAGGTATGCGATGGCACTACAGGGGGTACTTGAGAGAGAGAGAAAGTGGGCAATTAACAATCAAAAAGAAAACATGAGTTGTATAATGTACATTTTTAATTAAAAATGATAATCATAATAATTATGATGGAAATGATCTTGATTAGAACAAATTAGTGTTGTAGTAGACCAAATTTTAAAGGTCTTGGTCTTGTCTCGGACTCTGAAGCATTTTGACTCGGGCTGCCCGGACTCGGGATTTTCCATCAAGACCGTTCGAGACCAGCACTAATTCCTGCTATTTTTAAACTTTTTTATAATGTGATAATAACACGGAGAAGAACGGGATAAAACAATCCTTTATTCATTCTTTAATCCACCCCGTATAATGACCACAACCTTCCTTAATGTGACTGAGTGACGTGTGTGTGTGTGTGTGTGTCTACGGTTTCAGTTTGGACCGCGGAGCGGAGGGGAGATAGAAACTAATCACCATTAAAAATCCCAGTAAAACTCCAGCAAACAATCACCAGGAATAAACATTATCTCCCTGGTAACAATAGTAGCTCTAACAACTGGTAAAATGATAAACTGGTGATATTACAGCCTGTACATGCAGTACGGGGACGCATTTACCGCCTCTGGGTCCTAGTGCGTGCCGTCCGGTGAAGCCTGTTCCGTTTACCGAGGTCTGTGTGAAAGTCCGCATGTTAATGTTAATTTTTTGCAACCACCTTTTTTCTCCGTCAAATGTATTTAAAAGAAATTAAAATTAAAGAGAGAATGTTATTTAACTGTCAAACCTTGTCATAATTTTATTTATTCATATATATTGTTTAATTTGAAAAAAAAAATGTTTATGGTCTTGGTCTTGTCTTGTTCTCGGTGCATTCTGGTCTCGGGCAAGTCTTGGTCTCGGATAATGTGGTCTTGAACACAACACTACAACAAATACAAGGGACATTCATGGTCCCATACCAGGTGGGAGATGACCTGAAAGTCTGAAAACTATAGAAATAAATCTATTCAGAAAACACTAAGTTTCTACTTTTATTTTGATTTTTCTAAGATATTTTTGTTCTTAAATTCCTAATTTTTCAGTGATTTTGGTTCATATTTCCACCCATGGTTGTTTTTTCATTTATTTATTTTTTATTTTGTTAGGCATGGCATAGTTAAAAATAAAAACAACAAATTTGTCAATATTGTTATCCATTTTGATTATAATTACCTTTTATTGGGTACATCGGGTAAAAATCTGTTACTAATTTTTGCGATAGTGTTTTAGGGTTAACAATAATTTTTATGGAACTCACTAAAGCTCAGATAAGCATAAAAATAGATAGTAGTGAATCATTTTTTTTTTTCTTTTTGCATATTGTTGAAAATCGTTTCTGTTCTATGGGAAATTTATTGCACATATTCACTATTAGGCCTAATGTCTTTAAGCTGACTTAGATGTTCTTAGATATTGAGAGAATAATCAAAGTATCCAGAATTAAGTGATTCATTTTTTTGGTGAAACATAGAAACAGCATACAAAGAGATAAGAACCTATATCCTTCCATCTGAGAGGCAACACCATAATAATCCTCCATCTTTCTTGAATGCCATCAAAGTTCAGGAAGAACATTTATTTCAACTTGTTAAAAATCACAATGACTTTCATTTCCACTTGGATTTTTAGGCCAGACACTTTTTAGATGTGAACTTCCTAATATGGGAAAACTACATACTCTCCAAAGGCCCAAACATTAATAATGAATGATAATAACAAAAGTCATCTGTAACTCAATACAATAAATCAATGTGACGGCAAGGGGAAAGTAGGAGACCACAGTGAAGTGTGCGCCAAATACCCTTCATCACAAAGTCTAGAGGGAACCAAAGTTACCATGACACTTGTGTGTGATAAGATGCTCTCATTCATGTATGATGAAAACTGATCAATCCCCTTTTATATGGTTGATGGTGTTCAGTTAGGAAATAAAAAAGGTAACACCAGTTAGAAAAATTAAAAAGGAGTTGTTTGGCATGTTTCATCTAGTCTAGTTTTGTTGTTGTACTGTACTGTACTGTATGACTCCTTCATACTCCTCAGGTCAATTAAACAGAATCTACTGCCATTTTTTGGCTTAAATTATCTGTTCTTTGAACGTTTCAACGTAAATATTAACCCTCCTATTATCCTCTAATATTACCAACACATTTTGCCCTTGGGGTCAATCTGACCCCAGAGATCTTTGCCTCTGGAAAACGATTTTTAGCCAAATTTTTGTGTCAGGCACTTTGTTTATTTGTTGAATAAATAAAAAACCTCTTGGTAATGAAACACTGATCCGTTCTCTAGCGCCACCATCAGGCCAAACTTTTAAATTAGAATTAATTTATCGTGAATAGCTTTCATCCAAATCTTCTCAAATTTGCCGACAAAATTAATGACCACTAGAATATGAACCTGATGATATGACCTTTCCTGCAGCGCCACCATCAGGTCAAACTTTCAGTTTTATAGTTGGTGTATCTTGAAAATCTTTCATCCAAATATTTTCTAGTTTGGGGTGCACATTCCTGACTGACACATAATGAACCATATTGATTGATGTTGGGAACCCCCCTTTCATCTCATAAACATGTATATTTACTTATTTTTATCTCCTTTTTAGTAAAATATTGACTATAATGTCATTTTCACTGTGAAAGAGCTGTTCCAAAATGAGAATGATTAACTACTACTTTTTAATGATGAACATTGAATGGGGTCAAACTGACCCCAAGAATAATAGGAGGGTTAAAGAACTTTGTAGTAGAGATTAATTCAATCAGTACCTGCACTAGTCCAGTATCCATATACTGTACATGCAACTAGGCTTTACATCGACCTCATCGGATGTATCGGATCGGCCGAAATTTTGCATTTCTAATCAAACGTTTCTTATTTTTGCTGATCCAATCAATGATGTCATTTGTCGTATTGAAACTTTCTGCAGATGCTCCCATTGCATTTTTTTTATCTGTCTCATTTACTCCAAAGACGGTCCACCCCACCTGTCATGTTTTTAAAAAGCAGAGCCTTATTTTTGGTTGATTACTATGCGTTTACTGAACACACAACTACTGACGTCATTAAGCTCTTTTGCACGCAATAACAAAAAAGAGATGGCCAAAGGAGGTGCAGGTTCAAGGAATATCCAGTGCGATTACTTTACCAGAGCGCTTACTAGTGATAATGGTAATTAATGATTGTAGGTATGACCAGCGGTTCTTAGATTTTTTGTATCCAGGGATTGAGACAACATTTTTCAAGGAACCCCTCATACTCTTCAGGTTAAATAAACAGAATTTACCGCCATTTGTTTCAAATTAAATATTTAAGAACTTTGTAGTTGAAATAAACTCAATCAGTACCTCTACTAGTCCAGTATCCATAAACCGTACATGTATCATCTGTTAGTTTTATTGGACCATCCATCCACCCATTTTCTTCCGCTTTATCCGGGGCCGGGTCGCGGAGGCAGCAGTCTCAGCAGAGATGCCCAGACCCCCCGATCCACACCCACCTCCTCAAGCCATTCTGAGGGAACCCCAAGGCGACACCAGGCCAGCTCAGAGACATAGTCCCTCCAGCGTGTCCTGGGCCTTCCACGAGGCCTCTTCCCAACATGCCTGAAACACCTCCCGAGGGAGGCGACCAGGAGGCATCCGAAACAGATGCCCGAGCCACCTCAGCTGGCTCCTTTCGATGTGAAGGAGCAGTGACTCTACTCCAAGCTCCTCCCGGGTGACTGAGCTTCTCACTCAAGGGTGCGCCAAGCAACCCTGCGAAGGAAACTCATTTCGGCCGCCTGTATCCAAGATTTTGTCCTTTCGGTCATTACCCAAATCTCATGACCATAGGTGAGGGTAGGAACATAGATCGATCGGTAAATTGAGAGCTTTGCCCCCCGACTCAGCTCCCTCTTCACCACAACAGTACGATACAGCGACCACTGGTCCCCATATGTGGTTCATTCTATTTATTTATTTTACTTTTATTAACCAGGAAAATCATTGAAAACAAATTCTTATTTGCAATATCAACCTGGCCGAGTGGCAGAAGATATGTAACAAAAAACACGTAAGATGATTGATTATAATCAGTATTTTCAATGAACACAACAAATAATATGTGTTTGAGGAAATATATTTTATGGGCAAGGAGGCCAATAACAAGACTGTGTTTACTGGTGGAAATGGTAAGTAGTTGTTGTAGATATGGAGGGTTTGGTCAATGGGAGATTTAAAGATTAATTGATACCAGTGAATTTGACGTCTGATGTGGAGTGATGGCCAGTTAACAAAAGAGTGTAGATACAACATGAATAATTGTTTTTTAAAGGTTATTTTATTGACCCCAAGTTTGAATAAACATATAATAGACTATTTTGGATCTTTTATATTTGCAGGTAGCTCATTTATTACTTGCTTCCTATCTGATCTTTTTTTTCCGCCCTTCAATCTTTTACAAGGTGATGTGTCTACTTAAGGACAAGAACGGCCTAGAGAGCAGCGGCACATCTCATTCTTCCAATTGTTGGCTGAACTACTGTTAGTGCCAGGATCGTTGTAACGCCCTTATATCTGTCTCTTCTTCCTCCCACTTCACTCTTTAATCCTGTTATTCCCCTTGCTCATCCTATTCCAGATTCCAACCTTCCACCAGCTGTTGGTGTCTCTTATTAGCTGTCATGTTGATGTGGATGGACTGGGAACCTTTTTTCAGCTCGCACCTTGAATATGTGGCTCATTAAAGTGGAGCGTTGGGAAAGTGACAGCATCCAGTAGTACCAAGGTGCTCCTTTTTGCCTGTGGTCTCACTAATGAGTTTCTGACGTGATGATGCTCAGGTCGTCCCAACAAGGTGGTCCTAAATGTAAAATGGCATTAAGAAACTCTTGATTACACAAGCTCAATGTGTTTGACGGTACATGGGGGACACAAGTCGCAGCTAGGTGTTGAATATTTTAATATTCTTGGGAAGTTGTGACCGCGGCGTAGGAACAGCATGGACGCTGTACGCTCCAAAGCCTAACACACTCTGCACATATCATTAGGAACTACAGCTGGTGACACAATAAGATATGCACAAACGTGTGTGTAACATGGTTCAGACGTGACATGCACAGATGTCAAACAAGCACAGCAAAAGACACAAACAATCACACAATCTGTCACTATGGAAAAAAAGGAAACATTGAAAACCATCTGGTGTTCTCCATATGCAGAATTTTTAAGAACGTTTTAATTCACATTAAAGAACTTGAGACGATCAAAAGAGAAGTGAGCGGGGTGGAGATTGGAATACTGATCTATTGTACGGAAGAACCAACTTTAAGTCCACTGACACTTTCAGGGGATCAACGGAAAATAGAAGTGACATTTTGAGCTTACTTGTGAACTTTTTAAAGCTAAGGAAGAACTAAATCACAACACACATTTGTGTAAACCATCCTGTACCATTAACTGATGGTTTTCTATATGTGCAAACAATACAACCAGGCTACTCGTGATTGAGCATGGGACAGGTGTGCACCAGTGGTTGAGAAAAATAACATTATTAAGGGGCTGAGAATCCACCAAGGAAAAAGAGGATTTTTTATCGCATTGATCAGTAATTCTTACAAAGCAACCAATCGAGATCGAAACACAGCGACCGGAACAAATCTACAGTTTGCAGTGCATCAGATTCAGCCCCCATGTCTCTGAGGAGGCGGGTACAACCATATAAATGTGGGTGGAGGAGTACCCAGCCACACAGAACATCAAAAAGATCAAAGAGCAGACACTTCTTAGTGAGAAAAAAAAGGTCACAGACCAAGTATGAAAGTGGCCTAATGAAAAAGTTATGGGACGCAAGCTCAGTCTTGATCACCCTGTAGCCGGCCACCTTTGATGGGGGTGTCTAGTGTTAATAAGGCCTAAACACCCACTGATTCAAAGGAACACTACTGATGATGCGTCTCGAAATGTACATCCTTCCCATATCTGAGACACAGCTCCCACACCACTCTCAAATGGTAAACCTCATGTTGATTACCATCTTTTGGCACAAAGGACGGTTTAACATCACGTCCTGTGTTTAATGATTTAGACCCTTCAGGAATTCACGATGTTGCGATCGCAACTATTAATGCTAATTGAGCAAATCACTACAAATTCTGCACACGCCTGAAATTGACTGAATTTTGACTAATCTGACTAAGCCCATAGTGTTGCGAAAAATTCTGTAACACAACATAAATGTGGTTCCGGTCAATTTGGCGGCACAGTGGCTGAAGTCTGTCTGTATTGTAAAGACACCATTAAGCTACTGAAGCCGACAGTCAGCAGGGGGAGCTCTATAAATGAAAGCTTCACTTTACCGAGGAGCTTGTCCAATCCATTCTTTTTACAGTCTGTGGTACCATCTAAAACGGTAGCAGTGGCCAGTATCATTAGTGCTTGCGCCCCCTGATGGTATCTTCTGCAGCAAGACTGTGTGTAGCAAGCGTCACAAGTAATCCCTCACTGAGGAGATTCTTAAAGGAAAATAAACATTTATTATTTGAGGATTTTTTTGTTCATAAACTTTAAAAACCACTGATTCTCTATGTAATATTCTTTGCACTTTAAACCTTCAAAATGTAATGGAAACTTGTTATTGTGTTAAATTCTTGTGAATCAGAGCTCTTTTCTGTATTATTATGAAATAATTCAAAGGCAGTTTTTTTTTTAGTTCATGCAAAGTTATGGAAAATAATAAAGCCATAAAATGTTGCGACTTTTGCCGCAATTCTTTGAAGAAGCTGCAGCAAAATCAGGCATTTCAAGGTGGTAACAATCACAGATTATGGCCGTAAAGTCCTGGAGGGACTTCATCGGGAAGTTATTGTATGTGTCGGTAGATTGGCACCTGTGTGATTTGGTCTCATTGACTAGAATGAATAGGACATTCCAGCACAGACAAATCAAATTAAGTGTGGGATGATGTCAGAGTAAGAGAAAAATGTAGAGAAAGGGTAAGATTGAGCAAGAAGAAAAGTACAAAAATAACTTACAGCAGCTTAACAGCACTCAGGCTGTGACTGTATGCCTTTTTTCTCCTTTAAACATAATTTATTCCATTTATAGAAGGAACATGTGCCCACATTATGCCTAAAAATATTCTTTTTATTTCAAAAACCTAATTATCAATGTATCAAATTAAAAGCACACACACACACACACACACACATATATACACACATGCACATTTTCCAGGAAAACACCAGTTAAACAACACTTTGTCCCCATTGCGTTGGACATGCTAAATGATAAGAATTAAATAGAATATCAGCTATTTAGTGAACAGTGGCAGATAAATGACCTCAGCCTCAAAGTAACTAATTAACCTGAGCGAAAAACACATAAAAGCAAAATGCATAAATGGAAACAGCAGCAATGGGAAAAATAAAAAGCAACACCTATAACATTATTACAAGTCACTGCAGATTATTGCATCATCATCATCACTCACACACAGAGCAAAAGGCCAGCAATAAAAATTAACTCATTTTATTTCCCCCTTTTGTCGTTTAAGATGTGTTGGCAAAGACGAGTGGGTTTTCATATTTAAC
This sequence comes from Gouania willdenowi, assembly GCF_900634775.1. Lineage (NCBI taxonomy): Eukaryota > Metazoa > Chordata > Actinopteri > Blenniiformes > Gobiesocidae > Gouania > Gouania willdenowi. Next base: position 24,618,435 of record NC_041063.1, on the reverse strand, counting down.
CGACAGCTCCAGACAGGTCTGGATCAAGGTGAAATCAAAATCAAGCAACATTAACTATTTATTACCATCAGAGTACCACTAGGAATTATATTCATGGTTTAGTTTTTATTTCTAAAAAAGAAAGACCAGTGGAACAAAGTCATTTCTGTGATAAGAAATTTCATCAACACACTGTTCATTTGTTTGTTGACTGAAGACAAAATATCACACGCACACGCACACACACACACACACACACACACTTACCTGGATGGATCCATTGACGTGCCAAGAGGAAACATGTGGAGAGAAAGAAAAGTCATGAATATATGGCACTAAAGTTCACTATTAATCATTTCTCATCTTAAATCACACAACTTCATATAAAACCGTATTGCATTCACTTGAAAAAATAAAATAAAATTCAGTTTTTTATGAATAATTATTTTTTTTCTTCTGTATTTCAAAGAAATGTTTTTCTGTTTTTCAAAATAATTTTTTCTTGGTTTTCAGAGATTTTTTTTTTCTGTTTTTCAGAATATTTTCCTCCTGTTTTTTGGAGGAATTATGTTTGTTAGAGAAAAAAATAAATAAATTCTGTTATCCAAAAAGAAAAAAATGCATGAAAAACATTGAAAATCTGATAAAAAAAACAAAAAAAAAAGGTTATTCAGAAAAACTCTGTAAGTTCAAAATACAGAACACAATCAAAACATTTAAAAATGGAAATACAAACTCATTTCCAGAAATAAATTGTTTCCAAATAAATTCCAAATGTTATTGTTTCCACAAATATGGAGAAAAAAAAACAACAATCCCCATAAAAGTGTTTAATAGGAAACAAACATTAGATATATCATCATGACTGGAATTTAATATTTACACTTTGTCAAAGATCTTTGGCAGAACCTCCTTGTAGGTTGTGCGTTGCCTGGCAACATGATCATTAAAAGCCAGTAGGCTTCCTTTTCTCCTGATCTCCGTCTCAGTGTCAGTGTCACACACTTGCACTCGTGTGCAGATACAGACTGAGACAACATGTTATTAATATTTTTATTAGCTGTATCTGTGGCTGAGACACAAAGATGTGGCGGTGGCGTCTCACATGCACACACGCACACAGCGTAGCATCAAACAGGAAATCACAGATGGTGTAAACGTGCACTGCTGTAACCAGGTAACCATAAAAACTAGTGATTACCTGCACCTGGTCCATAATGAAAAATCTCCTCAACCCACAAATAATCAAGTCTGGCATGAAATACGCACATGTTTATGGCCCTTTTTCGCCTCTGGATTAAATATTTAAGTAGCAGAACTCTGTGCAACCATCACCAACCAACACCATCACCAACCAACACCATCATCAACCACAACACCATCATCAACCACAACACCATCATCAACCAACGCCATCACCAACCAACACCATCATCAACCAACACCATCATCAACCACAACACCATCATCAACCACAACACCATCATCAACCAACAGCACCACCAACCAACACCATCATCAACCAACACCATCATCAACCAACACCATCACCAACCAACACCATCACCAACCAACACCATCATCAACCAACAGCACCACCGACCAACACCATCATCAACCAACGCCATCACCAACCAACACCATCATCAACCACAACACCATCATCAACCACAACACCATCATCAACCAACAGCACCACCAACCAACACCATCATCAACCAACACCATCACCAACCACAGCACCATCATCAACCAAGACCATCACCAACCAAGACCATCATCAACCAAGACCATCATCAACCAACACCATCATCAACCAACACCATCACCGATTTCCCTCTCATTCATACACAGTAGAGAATAAAAGTTCCTTTAACTTGAAAATGTTCATATTGGATGAGGTTAAACTAGTTTTTTGCACTTTAGTATAATACCATTTGCTATTTAAACTGAAATTGCCAAAACAACGTCAAAAGCTGCTGTGAAGCATCAGTCCTTGTGAACTTTTGTGTTATAAATTGCATTTATATGAATTTAATTTGGGTATCAATGTTTTCAAATGGTACATTTCATTTAAAACATTGGCATTTTTCTGTTTCAGACACACTAACTTAGTTTTATTTCAAGCTTCTGATTCACTCAAGCGTTATTTAATTGTTCAGTGGTTTTTATGGTTTGACATCTGCTCAACAGCTGGATACGCACAGAGGCATCAAATCTCTCTGGTTCTGAAAAACATTTTGAACTTGATAAATTCGGTGCAACGGCTAAAAGCCTTAATTATGTGAATCAAGTATCAGATGTAAAATATTAGCATGTCAAAAACTATTAGAAAACCTTGAAGTCATAAAGTTAGCCCGATAAAAACAATATTGTGATTTAGGATTTAGATTTAGAAATAATATACTGTCAGACATTGAATTAAAACCCAAGGAGGTGATAATATACACCATTAAATCTCAAGGGTGTTAGACAAAATAATATTTGCAATATATCACAATATTTCACTGTGTGATTATCGTATTTAACGAATAAAACAATAACATTTAATTGAGCTAACATATAAACATAATACGTAAACTACCAGTCACTAGGTGTCAGTGAACCACATAAAACTTATGAAATCATATAAAACTTATTAAACGACGTCACTCCTCAATGCATTTTAGCTGAAGTTGATTGCTTTTTATTTTCATAAAACATACCGGGCACTTTTACAGATGTATGTGGTAACTATTTAAGAGTTTAAGAACTTAACAGAATCAAAATTTGCTGTAAAAGTTGAAGTTAAACATTTTTGAATGATAAACATACCTCTTGTTTTTGATATTGTTGCTTGAATTACAGTTAGTTACCATTTACCCTTTCTTGCAAGTTTAAAAAAAATGAAATAAATTGTATTTTATACCATTTTGTTAGTGTGAAGGTGAAATTTTATTGTTGTGATATACAGTATCGTGATCTGGTCAGACTTTATTGCAATAAAAATATTGAGATTTTGTTGTTTAGCTATTAGTATTATTGTGTATTTGTATGTTTATATATATATATATATATATATATATATATATATATATATATATATATATATATATATATATATACTGTATACTGTTTATTTTTGTTATTATTTTATTTATTCTGATTTGTGTGTATATATATTAGGGATGTTTTTCCGATACAATACCGATATTGCAGTCTTGATTATTGGTCGATACCGATATCAAAGCGATGCAATATCAGCACGAATCATACATACTTTTAATACTTATTTTGTAGTGTGGAATGTTATTAAAACAAAAAATAGACCCATTTATTATAAACCAATGGATTACATATAATTAACCTTTTAAAATAAGAATGTTTTATGATTGAATAAAATACATGAAAAAAAAATAAAATAGAAGATATAGAAAAAACAAATCCAAAAAACCAATACCTATATACAGTATTATATCAGAGATTTTAGATGCAGTCCAATAAAATCCAATATTGGTTTTCTAGCTGATATTGGACGGGACACCCTTATTTTTTCTATTCTTTTATTTTGTGTGTGCTTCTGTGTGTTGGGATATAGTGTGTGATGACTTTTGTATTTGAAAAACAACAAAAATTGGTTGTATGTACCTGAGAACAATAGATGTGAAATCCCCATTTTGAGTAAAAATATTGAGATATGATTTCTGGTCGATATTGCCCAACCCTAATATTGCACACCGCTGTTAGATCTGTTGATCTTTTTTCTTCTGATAATAGGGAATCATCTCCAATTTGTCTGTTTTTTTTCCAAAGAAAAATATGTTTTTATGTATTGGGTTAAATGTTTGAACAGAAATAAATTGGGGGCATGCAGGAGTAATTAAATATACACACAAGATGGCTTTCTTGGTGCATCTGGTCATCATCTCTGTAATCAGGCCTCGCCCGCTGTGGTTTGGATGGTGATTTCTCTCTGGATGTGTCCTATTATTTGCACTGACCAGATGTCCTCAGGCTTTGAGTCTGACAACAATCGCACCGTCTAAGAAAGAGTTTAGTTTCCCTCTGTGTGTTGCACCATTAGCAGCTGAGAACACATTCTGGAACAGATTAAACGTATTCACGTTACTGTACTTGAGTTGCTTCTACGGGTACTTGTACTTTTTTGAGTATATTTCAAAATCACTAAATTACTTGTACTTAAGTAGGGTTTAAAAGAAGCAAGGTAATTAGTTACATTTCTACACCCAACTGTTACTGAGTAAATTCATGTTTTTTTTTGTTTTTTTTTATGATCAACAGACATTGCGAAACATCAAAAAATGAAAAATGAGCAGACAAAAGACAACTGCATCACATATTAGCTGACCAATCAGATTAAACCTAAACAGCATTGAACGGAGGTTATTTTTTCAGTTTTTGAGTTCATGAATGCAACTATACTTAGAGCCTGAGAATGTTTTTGTGTAAGTAACTAGTAACTTTTACTTTGAGTACTATTTATTTGAGCTACTTTTTACTTGTACTTGATAGTTCCAGCAAAAATCATTTTGTCTTCTTTTTTTAACAGTATGTTTGAGGTTCTGTTTATTCAGATAAGGTTTTTCAGGACATTTTTATCTCCTGACATGTTTCAACTTAACAACTTGACATACTGTTAAAAAAAAAAAAAAGACAAAATTAATCTTGCTGGAACTATTACATGAAAGTCAAGTGAAACTTCAAAGGAACCTTCAAAGGAACCATCAAAGGCGATCACCAGAACTCCTGTGACAAAGACTGGCAGTTGACAGTCAAAATAAACCTTATCTGAATAAACAGAACTTCAATTTAATATACTGTTAAAAAACAAAACAAAATGAATTTCAATGGAACTATTACATCAAAGGAAATCAGGAACCATCAAACGCAATCAGCAGAAATCCTCTGATGAAGACTGGCAGTTGACAGTAAAAAACATGTTGGGAGATAAAGATTTTGTGATAAACCTAGTCTGAGTATAAAAAACCTCAACTTAACCTAATGTTTAAAAGACAAATTAATTTTGCTGGAACTATTACATGGACGTCAAATGAAACTTCAAAGAAGCCTTCAAAGGAACCATCAAAGGCAATCAGCAAAACTCCTCTGACAAAGACTGGCAGTTGACAGTGGAAAAAATTACCTGAAAAACCTTGTCTGAATAAACAGCACCTCAACTTAACGTACATGTACTTCAGCATTTTATGTATGACTTACATGTACTTGAGTACAATTTCAAAGGGAACAAAAAGAAGCACTTGAGCCAACCTGGGTTCTATCACAGTGGATCAGAGTACTGGTTCACTGAGGCACAGCCATTGACCTTCAACACTAGAACATTTCTAACCACTTGGTTAAACGATCAAACTCCCGCTGCCTCCTCTGGGACCAATTACAGCTACCGACCTGACACACATTATATTCCTCTCAACGCAGCACAAAATAAAACCCAAAGTGGACCCATCACTTTTTAAGACATCTTAAAATGAAACAAATTTTGCTGAGGTAGGTTACAGAAAATTACAGAAAGGGGGAGTCAAAGGTCACGACTGAAGTGGTGTGTTCAGCAGATGTTTGGGGACGACCTCGTAACGGTTTGTGACTCCAGCTCCGCCATCTTTCTTCACCCTCGGAGGGAGAGCCCGAGTTTGACAGCGAATAAATGGATTGTACGGATAGATGGATGAAAGAGGGGATGAACAGAGAGACGTGGAGATAAGCAGAGGCCTGGCCCCTTATTCCCACTGCTGTGTCAGCTCAGCTATCAACCCATCACAACTGCTGACACCTTCTTCTTTTTTACATCCATGTCCACACACATCTATCTATAGTCCCCGAAGTCAAACCAAGTCATTTTCCATACCATCCGTCTGTCTTTCTGTCATTCTAAAACATAACAAGTCAACATGTGTGTTTACTGTAAATAATTCCTGCTAATTTTGACTTAAAAAAAGGACACTTGGGCCAAAGTACTCGACATTTTCTTAAGTCTACCATGTAAGGGCAATATACAATATAGTAGATAAATATGTTATTAAAAACCCATGTCTAACAAAAACTTTAAAAAAATGACTGAAGTGTAGAGCTGGTAAAAACAATTATCTAATCGATGTTGAATCAATTTCATTGAAATTTTCCAAAATCAATTCATACGTGCTGAACTATTTCTTTAATTTTTTTTTAACCCTAACCCCAGTGGTCTCAAGGCGAGGGTGCATTTAATTCAGTGCAAACATGGCTGACAAAGTTCTGCTGTGTGAGCCGCCACAACTTATGCCAGAAGTTTGGAACCATCTTATTAATATCCAGGTAAAATTAGAACAATCAATACTGAATTGAAATCGAATTGTAATTAATCGATTCAAAACCGTATTATTGATCGAAATTGAATCGATTCAGGAAATTGGCCATGATACCCAACTCTACTGAAGTCACCTTCATTACGCAATATTACAATCTGTGCTTGAAAAATCTAATGCATACCTTATCAAAATCTCAATCATTGAAACAATGAGAAATATATCCTCCAACAAATTCAAAAGAAATTAAAAAAATAAACTCAAGGCTCACAGAACATTAAATAATCTTTAAAGAGTATCTAAACCCCTGCTTTCTGCTGACCTGCCCCTAGGGCGGAAATTCAAAAATGCCTTGATTATGGGCATCACCCCTGACGCAGTAAGCCACACCCACTCAGGCAGCCGGTCAGTGCTGGCAGTGACAGACCGCTGCCTGCTCAACTACTATATATAATCAACAACTCACAAGCATAAGCACACAGACCCACACATGCTAAATTACTCACCAACAGTCCCTGATCTACTCCCACCATTAGCCTCAGAACACCACGGCCTCACACCCACAGAAACATGCACGTTCGCGCACACACAGAGACAGACGGGGATACACACACTATGTGTCTCAACATACAGTACTCACATAGCTTGATGAACCCTCTGATTAGACCAGAATCTGCTCTTTATCAATCAATGGTCACTGAGGGCTGTGATTGGAGGAAACCTTCCTCCATCCTCTCAGGTGTTATAGTAGGGGTGGGGCCAACAGTGACAGTTAGTCACACGTAATGGTCCAAATAATCTGTCTCAGCCAATAGCAAAATTTACTTGTAATAGCAGTGTACAACCTTTAGAGACTAGTAACTCTGACATTATACAACTAAATACGCAAATATTAAAATACTAAAATGTTCAAAGTGTGACCAGGATCAATCAACAGCACTACTTACTACCTAAATACATATTTATTCAGCAAAAAAAAGTTGGTTTGGGGTTTAGTTACTCTTTATTTTTTTTACATACATACAAGTTTCTCCGAGTGGGTCCTTCATTTTCAAGCCCCTCTCTGAACCTCCAAAGAGGTTTTATCATCCAGGAGAGTCTTCCTGTTGATGTTTTTTTTTTACTAAATCATTTTTTAAATCCAACTTGGACTTTAGTCTTTCTTCTCTTTTCCTTGTGTGTGATGATTTTGTCAAAACAAAACAGCATCTTTATGATTCCGGCACCTGTGAGTAAAAATACCATAAGGACATGATACTATACCTCATTAGCTTTCAGGAAATGTTGAAATTTCTCCGATAGATTTAAATTAACACGTTGCCCTAGATGCGTTCAGGGTCCCTGGGAAACCCGGACGATTTGATGAGTTTGTAAAATCCGGGGGACATGTCCGGGTAAAACTGGATGTTTGAGATGTATAGTCACCCTACTGCTATTGTCAAGAGATTATCATTGACGTCTGTAATGGCAGCAGCTGTATCTTTTTGAATTGATTAAATCTCACATACTCATTATGTTTTCATCTGCAAATTAATCCAACATCTATCTAGCAATCATTGAGAGCCAATAGTATTACTTACTGCATATCTAGGGGAGGATTGTTCTCAGCACCACAGGCCACACACGCTTCACACATATGCATTATGGATCCATCTCCGTCCCCCAGAGACGGATTATTGTGGCACTTCTTTTATGCAGAAACAAAGACGGGGACGAAGAAGAAGCCTGGAGTCACAGGCTGACAAAAGAGATGGTGTTCTCAGATAGGCAAATGGATGTACATCCACAGAAAGACAACAAAGAAAACCCAAGTCAGTCACAGAACGACAACAAAGAAAACCCAAGTCAGTCACAGAACGACAAATGAGAAACAAAAGGCATCAAACATGCTCCACATGTTAATGTTGGGTCTGTCACAAAGGAACGAGGTGTGTGCGTGGCTTACACCAGCGTTGCATCCGACATCAAACAAACAAGTGAATAATAGTGTGTATATAACTGTACAGTGTGTGGAGGTGGACTTTACAACCAGGGACATAAAAAAAACACACAAACCATTGTGTTGACATTAAAGAGTTCTTCTAGGTTTCACTTCAGGGAGGAATGGATGATTTGGTGTCCAGTAAAGACTCGTTTCCAATTCAACTTTTCCTTTTTTTAACTGTCGGACTTGACTGGAGTTTTACTTGATAAATATGGTCAAATAAATTATATGAAAACCTTCAATAGACAATTTAAAAAAAACTGCAGTGAATACAAATGAGCCCAAACCAACTAATGGGATAGAAAATGTGAACATTTTCTTCAACTGTTGCTCAACCAGTTAAAGTATCAGAAAGATTTATCATTGTTTTAATCAAAGATGGGACGATTTATCGTAATATTAAAATGTCACAAGATGCATCGCCAAGGGTACGAGTGGTATCGCCCAAGGGTGACAAACAGATTGTTATGGTTTGTCTTATTTTTTTTTTTTTTTACTTCTTATTGGATTGAAAAGACGATACCCAGAGTAAAGTCCAGAGTTCAAGTGAAATAAAGGCATGATTCTTTTTCCAAAAGCTGGAAACAAACTGAAAACAAAACAGTCAAACTAAAACTTACATGATGGTTAAAAGAAAAAAAGAGTAATTTGAAGACAAAACAAAGAACAAAGCTCAAAGATGGAGAGGAATTTAGAGGAATTCACAAATAATCCGAGAAAACATGACCAAAATATTCTGTGGGGAATAAAATCAGTAAGTATAAGTACGCCAGAGTGAGAGACAAGAAGAAAACCATTTACTCATCAAAGTTAAAGACTGACAAATGGAGTGCAGTAAAAACACCAAAGACTAAATAAAAACTAACATAAAAGCATTAGATTAAACATAAAACAAGCAGAACTACGTAAAACAACTGAAGGGTAAATATAGTGCGGAAACAACTTAAACTCACTATACTGAGACTATAGAGTGAATAAACCACTTCAGCACAAGGCAAACTTAAGATACAGTCATGGAAATGTGTTCCTCAATTCAAGGAAAAGAAGAAAAAGAAGAGAAAACAACATGGCGCGATACGTGTGAACAGAAGAGGAAACCGAGACATTTCTTTGCATTAGACTTGAAAAATTATTAGTGCCACATTAGACGTGAAACAACAAAGGAGTGTTATAAGGTGTTTTTGATAGATGTGCAAAACAACCTTCAATGGAAACACGTCCAAAGCGCAATTATACTTTGACCAAATTTTAGAAAAATGATATGTGTGTGTTTATAAAGTGCCTGTAACATCCAACACACGTAGGCGCAGAAATGGACAAAATGCCTGTGTGTGGCAGACAGTCCACACTGTGCTGGGAGTCTCTGAGTTTCCATATGACCTTTTGTCATTTTGCGCCTGACATTTTAAATATGCGTCGCTCGCATTAGGCAGCAGCAAAACAAAGAGGACCAACTGAGGAAAATATAACGAAAAAAGCATTGAAAGACCAAAGTAGTAAAGTGTGTTTTTTTTCCTTGAAAAAGGCAGTATGGAAGTAGCCAATTGTAAATTCCAAGGGTTGGATAAGATGGGCTGGGTCACTCTGCAAATTACAGCCGTCTTTGGTGGAAATGTCACAGATATGCACACACAGGCCTATTTCAGAGCTATCATAATACTGTACGTGAGCTCCATTCATCTCTAACCAGAGGGTAGAGAAGGATCAATAAAGTCTTGGTATTAATAGGGACCCATGTGCTCCATTAATATGACAAACTAGTGCTGGGAGCACCACTCACCAACATGAAGGACATTTCCACTTTGTTCTGCTCTTAAATGTCTCAGAGACCTTAATGCTAATGAACAGGTAGAGAACGCTGACCTTTAACATAAAGGCCTGAGATCACCACTTTGATTTGTTCTGTGTGTTACTGTTAGAATTAAAAGGATGCATGTGGATTTTTCAAATTAAATTAAAAACTATATATACAGTAAAGGTGTAAGAAAAATAGGTGTGATATTTCACTGTGCGATTATCGTCTTGATCCAAAAATGCATTTTTTTTAACTCTAACATATGCATCACACATCTCTGGAACCTTTTTTTTGGGGGGGTCGCAGTCTAAAAAGGTTGAGAACCACTGGTTTACAACCTCCTGGTTTACAACCTCCTGTTGTATGACAACAACTACTTAAAATAATTTCTCCTCTTTAATTCAGAATAAAAGTTAATTCCTCTTTAAATTGACCTTGTAAACAGTTAATTCCGAATTAAACTTAAATCTGAATTAGGTGGCTGGTTTCTTCCGATTTTAATTCTGAATTAAATAATTCCTCTATCATGTAAACGTTTAATTCTGCTTTAAGTTAATTCCAGTCGTTCTGAGCATGCTCGGCCAGTCGTGATGACGCACTGGTGACGACATTGTGCAAGATGGACCAGACCTGAGACTACTTATTTAATGAGAGCATTAGAAGACATGGATATAATGAAATAAGTGGATGGACGAAAGCATAAACATGACTTATTACACACACGGACATCAGGAAACAAAACAACGTCCCCGTACTGCATTCACAGGCTGTAATATCACCAAGTTCATCATTGTAGCGGTTGTTAGAGCTACTATCTTTACCAGGGAGCAAATATTTATTCTTTTATTCAGTTTTAATGTACTTTATTTACAGGTGATTAGTTCCTATCTACCTTCTCCTGCTCAACTGACCAAAGTGAAACAGTTTGTTATTGTCAAGCT